>NC_090741.1:43521721-43524221 GCF_036898095.1 Palaemon carinicauda | reverse complement strand
TGTTATCCCTTGATTAGTCAGGTTATCAAAAGTATGATTGTTCGTTCTCTCTCTCTCTCTCTCTCTCTCTCTCTCTCTCTCTCTCTCTCTCTCTCTCTCTCTCTCTCTCTCTCTCTCTCTCGTTATATGTTGAATTATTTAATGTATAATTTGTCAATTCGTGTATCTTTTGTTATCCCTTGATTAGTCAGGTTATCAAAAGTATGATTGCTATCTCTCTCTCTCTCTCTCTCTCTCTCTCTCTCTCTCTCTCTCTCTCTCTCTCTCGTTATATGTTGAATTATTTAATGTATCATTTGTCAATTCGTGTATCTTTTGTTATCCCCTGATTAGTAAGGTTTATTAAAAGTATGATTGTTCTCTCTCTCTCTCTCTCTCTCTCTCTCTCTCTCTCTCTCTCTCTCTCTCTCTCTCTCTCTCTCTCTCTCTCTCTCTCTCTCTCTCTCTCTCTCTCTCTCTATGTTGAATATTTTAATATATAATTTGTTAATTCATGTATCTTTTGTTATCCCCTAATTAGTAAAGTTTATTAAAAGTATGATTGCTCTCTCTCTCTCTCTCTCCTCTCTCTCTCTCTCTCTCTCTCTCTCTCTCTCTCTCTCTCTCTCTCTCTCTCTCTCTCTCTATATATATATATATATATATATATATATTTTATATATATTTATATATATATATATATATAATATATATATATATATATATATATACATATATATATATATATATAAAATTCGATGACAAGGAATTACCTATTTGATAATTTAATGCTTAGACCGTCAAAGGTATAATGGATCTCCAAGGAGAGAGAGAGAGAGAGAGAGAGAGAAAGAGAGAAAGAGAGAGAGAGAGAGAGAGAGAGAGAGCTGCTGAGAATCTCCAGGTGTTAAATATAAAATTGAAGTCTCGGCTAAAGTTTGCAGCAGGCGACGGAGAGTTCGCTAAGAATCAAACGGTTTTTGAAATAAAAGACAAAGTGTTGGTGAGAGATAGATTGCACGCAGACTTCCATCATTTGTTTTCTTTACTTTTAGCTATCATTGTCAATCAGTTATTAAAATGGTCATTAATTTTCAAGACTTGTACACCAATGTTGATTTAAAAATTACTCATTCTTATCCAATACTTTACTAATCACAATTATTATTATTATTATTATTATTATTATTATTATTATTATTATTATTATTATTAATTGCTAAGCTACAGCCCTGGTTGGAAAAGTGCCATGCTATAAGCCCAGGTGGCCCAACTGGGAAAATAGCTCAGTGAGGAAAGGTAAAATTAAATTTTTAGGAGGAGTAACAACATTCAAATAAATATCTCCTATATAAACTATACACACCAATTTTTATGTATTAGTTATCAATAAAACTTCCACTGTTTAAAAAAAAAAAAAAAACCGTAATTTTAATTGGAAACTCTGTAAAAATAAACTGTTCTCAGCAGTATTTCAGTAAAATACAGGCGACCGTATTTTCACCCTACTTTGTTATTATCTTTCGCAGGTTGGTGATCGTAATATCACTCCTTTACGTCAATATATCCGTTTTTAAAACGGCATATGCCATGAAATACTTATTTCATGATTTTATAACCGTTTTATTTACGCATCTGATTGGCCGGCTGAACGCAGTCCTCTGATTGGCAGGCTGACCGGAGGCTTGTGTTCAACAGTGAGATTAACCATCCCTAGTCAACCAGTCACTACCAATTTCATCAACTATTCTACGCCAGTCGCAAATTCATTATGAAAATCATCAATCTATTGTCAACCCTTCACTTACAAACCCTATTAAAAATTTTTTACTAATCACTTATCACCTTTTGCCATCTATGTAATTTAAAAAATCATTAACCTCCCCTATCAATCAATTACTTACAAATCTTTAACATTTCCTTATCAGCCACTTAATAAGCTGCACCTTACCAATTATTTATCACCACTTTTATCAATCAGTTATTTACGTTTCTTATCAATTATTATAATTCAATTATTATTCAATTATTATAATTGAACATTATTCATTAACAATTCATCTTCCAACTTTAAATTTTGAAAATTCATTGTAATTTTTACCAACCACGTATTTAAGGTCTCTTGATCTATCTAACTAGCGCATTAACATCACCTTACCAATCATTCATTTACCTAATTCATTAACTAGTTATCAACCAAAATTATTAGCTATCCCCAAACAATACTTAATTACCAATCATAATAACCATCACTAATCAAACGCTATCTATAACTGCAATCCCCAATCAACCGAATTTCATCAACCTAAATAACCATCCCTCATTAACTAGTAATTATCATCATCATCTCCTCCTACGCCTATTGACGCCAAAGGGTCTCGGTTAGATTTCGCTAGTCATCTCTATCTTGAGACTTTAAATCAATACTTCTCCATTCATCATCTCCTACTTCACACTTTATATTCCTAAGCCATGTAGGCTTGGGTCTACCTTGTGGAGACCAATTGAAAGTTTGGTGAAC
>NC_090741.1:43515876-43521221 GCF_036898095.1 Palaemon carinicauda | reverse complement strand
GAAATATTGATTTAAAAGCTCAAGATAGAGACGACTGGCGCAATCTAACCGAGGACCTTTGCGTCAATAAGAGTAGGTAGCTGATGATGATATATATTAAACTTATACTAACTATATATATATATATATATATACATACTGTATGTATATACATATACATATATATATATATATATATATAGATATAGATATATATATATATACTGTATGTATATACATATATATATACTATATATATATATATACATACAGTATATATATATATATATATATCTATATTTATATATATATATTTATATATATATATATATATATGTATATGTATAATACATACAGTGTATATATATATATATTTACAGTATATATATATATATACTGTATATATATATATATATATAGTATAGTATATATATATATATACAGTATATATATATATACTGTATATATATATATATATAGTATATATATATATATATATATACAGTATATATATATATATATATATTACGTGAAATATAGAAATGTTGATTCAACTGGCATATAAAATCTAATCAAAATTATCATACATACTGGCATACGAAAGGGCTTTCTATAATAATATACGTAAGCCACAACAAATAATAGCCATAGTGGATTTCGTTGACCCACAGGGAAGGTGCCATATACCATAACCCGGGGTAGTGCCACAGCCTCTGTATCATGGTCTTCCACTATCTTGGATGAGAGTTTCTCTTGCTTGAGGGTACTGTACACTCGGGCACACTATTCTATCTCATTTCTCTTCCTCTTGTTTTTTTCTTTTTCTTTTTTATGGTTTATATATGAAAGATCTAATTCGATGTTGTTACTGTTCTTGAAACACTTTATTTTGATTGTTTATTTCTTCTCTTATTTATTTATTTCTTTGTTTCCTTTCCTCACTGGGCTATTTTTCCTTGTAGGAGCCCGTGAGCTTATAGCATCTTATTTTTCCAAGTAAGATTTAGCTTAGCTTGTAGTAATAATAATAATAATGATAATAATAATGATAATAATATGACGTCTTGTCGATGAGCATGACCGAAATAAATGTGTGTGTATATACAGTATATATATATATATATATATATGTATATATATATGTATATAGAAATATATATATATATATATATATATATATAGCCACACGCTTTCTCTTTATTATACAGGTGAATCAGAACTGTTTACAATATATTGGTGACAACTATTATCCTTATGATCATCATCATTATTAGTATATCACACTTCTTTAGTCATTATGTAACCGAACCATAATATCAATATTCACATAAAGTGTAAAATCTTTCGAAGTTTTCTCTCTCACTCCAATGGCCTTTCAAATCTTACGGTTCTCAAATCAGACTCGTTCTTTACGCAGCAAATTTCATTCATAATTATCACAACTCTCAATCACAATCTCATTCGACACCAGGTTCTCATGGTACTCATTGGCGCTCGCACAAAATAGCCAAGGAATGGTTTCAATAAGCAAGTCAGGAATTTCTTCGTAAAAGGGACTCTCTCTCTCTCTCTCTCTCTCTCTCTCTCTCTCTCTCTCTCTCTGTTAAATTATTTAATGTATCATTTGTCAATTCATGTATCTTTTGTTATCCCCTGATTAGTAAGGTTTATTAAAAGTATGATTGTTCTCTCTCTCTCTCTCTCTCTCTCTCTCTCTCTCTCTCTCTCTCTCTCGTTATATGTTTGAATTATTTAATATGTAATTTGTCAATTCATATATCTCATGTTATCCCTTGATTAGTCAGGTTATCAAAAGTATGATTGTTCGTTCTCTCTCTCTCTCTCTCTCTCTCTCTCTCTCTCTCTCTCATCGTTATATGTTGAATTATTTAATGTATAATTTGTCAATTCGTGTATCTTTTGTTATCCCTTGATTAGTCAGGTTATCAAAAGTATGATTGCTATCTCTCTCTCTCTCTCTCTCTCTCTCTCTCTCGTTATATGTTGAATTATTTAATGTATCATTTGTCAATTCGTGTATCTTTTGTTATCCCCTGATTAGTAAGGGTTTATTAAAAGTATGATTGTTCTCTCTCTCTCTCTCTCTCTCTCTCTCTCTCTCTCTCTCTCTCTATGTTGAATATTTTAATATATAATTTGTTAATTCATGTATCTTTGGTTATCCCCTAATTAGTAAAGTTTATTAAAAGTATGATTGCTCTCTCTCTCTCTCTCTCTCTCTCTCTCTCTCTCTCTCTCTCTATATATATATATATATATATATATTTATATATATTTATATATATATATATATATATACATATATATATATATATATAAAATTCGATGACAAGGAATTACCTATTTGATAATTTAATGCTTAGACCGTCAAAGGTATAATGGATCTCCAAGGAGAGAGAGAGGAGAGAGAGAGAGAGAAAGGGAGAGAAAGAGAGAGAGAGAGAGAGAGAGAGAGAGCTGCTGAGAATCTCCAGGTGTTAAATATAAAATTGAAGTCTCGGCTAAAGTTTGCAGCAGGCGACGGAGAGTTCGCTAAGAATCAAACGGTTTTTGAAATAAAAGACAAAGTGTTGGTGAGAGATAGATTGCACCGCAGACTTCCATCATTTGTTTTCTTTACTTTTAGCTATCATTGTCAATCAGTTATTAAAAATGGTCATTAATTTTCAAGACTTGTACACCAATGTTGATTTAAAAATTACTCATTCTTATCCAATACTTTACTAATCACAATTATTATTATTATTATTATTATTATTATTATTATTATTAATTATTATATTATTAATTGCTAAGCTACAGCCCTGGTTGGAAAAGTGCCATGCTATAAGCCCAGGTGGCCCAACTGGGAAAATAGCTCAGTGAGGAAAGGTAAAATTAAATTTTTAGGAGGAGTAACAACATTCAAATAAATATCTCCTATATAAACTATACACACCAATTTTTATGTATTAGTTATCAATAAAACTTCACTGTTTAAAAAAAAAAAAAAAACCGTAATTTTAATTGGAAACTCTGTAAAAATAAACTGTTCTCAGCAGTATTTCAGTAAAATACAGGCGACCGTATTTTCACCCTACTTTGTTATTATCTTTCGCAGGTTGGGTGATCGTAATATCACTCCTTTACGTCAATATATCCGTTTTAAAACGGCATATGCCATGAAATACTTATTTCATGATTTTAACCGTTTATTTACGCATCTGATTGGCGGCTGAACGCAGTCCTCTGATTGGCAGGCTGACCGGAGGCTTGTGTTCAACAGTGAGATTAACCATCCCTAGTCAACCAGTCACTACCAATTTCATCAACTATTCTACGCCAGTCGCAAATTCATTATGAAAATCATCAATCTATTGTCAACCCTTCACTTACAAACCCTATTAAAAATTTTTACTAATCACTTATCACCTTTTGCCATCTATGTAATTTAAAAAATCATTACCTCCCCTATCAATCAATTACTTACAAATCTTTAACATTTCCTTATCAGCCACTTAATAAGCTGCACCTTACCAATTATTTATCACCACTTTTATCAATCAGTTATTTACGTTTCTTATCAATTATTATAATTCAATTATTATTCAATTATTATAATTGAACATTATTCATTAACAATTCATCTTCAACTTTAATTTTGAAAATTCATTGTAATTTTTACCAACCACGTATTTAAGGTCTCTTGATCTATCTAACTAGCGCATTAACATCACCTTACCAATCATTCATTTACCTAATTCATTAACCTAGTTATCAACCAAAATTATTAGCTATCCCCAAACAATACTTAATTACCAATCATAATAACCATCACTAATCAAACGCTATCTATAACTGCAATCCCCAATCAACCGAATTTCATCAACCTAAATAACCATCCCCTCATTAACTAGTAATTATCATCATCATCTCCTCCTACGCCTATTGACGCCAAAGGGTCTCGGTTAGATTTCGCTAGTCATCTCTATCTTGAGACTTTAAATCAATACTTCTCCATTCATCATCTCCTACTTCACACTTTATATTCCTAAGCCATGTAGGCTTGGGTCTACCTTGTGGAGACCAATTGAAAGTTTGGTGAACTAATCTCTCTTGGGGAGTGTGAATGAGCATGCCCAAACCATCTTCATCTACCCTTCATCATGATCTCATCCACATATGGCACTCGAGTAATCTCTCTTATAGTTTCATTTCAAATCTTGTTTTGCCATTCAAATCGCAATATCCTTTTGAGGGTTTTGTTCTCAAATCTACTAAATCTATTGGATATTGCTTCATTGTCATACAATGACTCATGTCCATACAGTAACACAGATCTCACTAAACTGATATATAGTCTGATTTTTATGTGAAGTTTCAGGCGATTTGATTTCCAAATTTTACTTAACCTAACCGTTGTCTGATTTGCTTTTTTCAATCTTCCGTTAAACTCTAATTTTAAAGACACTGTATTAGAGATCATAGTTCCTAAATATTTAAAGGATTCTACCTCATAATCCTTTCTCCTACCAATGATATTTCACCTTCCATTGCATACTCCGTTCTCATCATCTCTGTCTTTCTTCTATATATCCTGAGCCCAAGCTCATATGATATTTCATGCATTCTGCTAAGCAGGTTTTCCAAATCCTGTTGTGTTCTTCTAATAATGACAGCATTATCAGCATACTCTAGGTCTGTTAATTTTCTATTACCAATCCAGTCCAATCCTTCTCCGCCATCCTCAACAATTCTATGCATTACAAAATCCATGAGGGAGGATAAACAACATAGGTGACAACACATTCCCTAGGAGTACTCCGATGTACAACATAAATTAATTCTAATAGGACTCCACTAACATTAACTTTGCAATAATAAGTACTTATCACTATAATAAAATTTCTTAATCAACTAAATAATTACCAAGATGAATAACTATCCCTAATCAACCCTCTATGCGCTAACCTCAATAGCCATCCATAATTAACCACGGCAAACCAACCCTCATATTCATCTTTAATCAGTAGAACTTCAAAAGTTCAAAGTTGGAGCAAATGGTTTTATGTTGACCAGGCTGACATGAGTCTTTTTATTGTTTATATATAACATATCTGTTTTTGACGTTGTTAATAGTTTATATAGGACATATCTGTTTTGACGCTGTTACTGTTTTTAGAATGATATATTGTTAATTTATTTTAATCATTTATTTATTTCCTTATTTCCTTTCCTCACTGGGCTATTTTCCCTGTTGGAGCCCTTGGGATTATAGCATCTTGCTTTTCCAACTAGGGTTGTAGCTTGGCTAGTAATAATAATAATAATAATAATAATAATCACTACTTACCAACCTTAATAAC
>NC_090741.1:43503376-43510876 GCF_036898095.1 Palaemon carinicauda | reverse complement strand
GTGATATTGCCCTAGCAAGCAGGACGATACCCTAGAAACTGACCATATATAAATATGATCAGCGCCCAAGTCCCCTCTCCATTAAAGCTAGGAATTTAAAGGGCCAGGCAATGGCTGCTGATGACTCAGCAGATAGACCTATAGGCTCCTCCTTAACTCACAAGGATGGTGAGGTTGCAGCCACTAAAGGAACTAGGGAGTTTGAGCGGGACTCAAACCACAGTCTGGCAATCACCAGGCAGTTATATTACTAAATAGGCCACCACAACCCTGAGACAACCTGAAGACAATCAAGAACTAATGCATCGTTAAAAGATGTCAAAGAGACGAATAACATAGTTCAAGAAAACACACCTTTAAAAAAACAACTTAAGAGATGCTGAGAATTCCAGGAGCCAACCTCCTCTTTCACAAAAGAATGGAGCAATGTCAGGAAACTGGTTAATTCCACAATAATCGACCAAAGTTTGGGAACAAGTCACTAAGCTGAAGCGAATTAGACAACCAGGACAACAACAAATAGTCCAAGTTGATCACAATATTTCAAAAGTTACATAGTTCAAAAAACCCAATTACGTTCAGAATTAGGTCAAATAGACCAATAAAATCAGTAAGTGAAAGGCAAACAAAATTGGGTCAGCCACCGGTCCTATTTCAAACAAAGTCGAAGAGTCATTCCTAACAAGATACAGGTCACTTAAAGGTAAAAATGTCTGGTCTCAATTTCAATTTCATCAGATTAGATGCTCATCAGAGAGTCAGTCTGGCCAGCCCAAGCCCCAACTGTGGTGACCAACCACAATAGTGGCCTCCCCCAGTAAACAGTTTAAACTCACGGTCACGGACTGGTATCGATCTGCTGTCATGCAAATGCTAGGCGGACACGTTACTACTGTACCGTAATTAGGCACAGATAATCAAAGATCAATTGCCAATACTTAATTCACAACAATCCAACAAGGCTGAGGTGAGTATCATCAAGATGAAAGCAAACAGTTACAGACCAGGAAGCAGTAACTCACGAATGACAGTCTAGAATTAAGTCACTTAACCGAAAGCTACCTGACAGAATTCGACAGTCTAGAATTAAGTCACTTGGCCAAAAGCTATCAAGCAGAATTCGACAGTCTAGAATTAAGTCACATGGTGAAAGGCTATCTGATAGAATTTCACAGCCCCGAACACATCAGTCAACCTAACGTCGTTTTTTCTAACACAATTACAGTTCAGGAAACAGTCCCTTTACTCCAGACAATGATATTGAATATACGAGTGAGATCCGTGAAATCAATATGAATCCTATGTTTTATACTACTACTACTACTACTACTACTACTACTACTACTACTACTACTACGAGAGAGAGAGAGAGAGAGAGAGAGAGAGAGAGAGAGAGAGAGAGAGAGAGAGAGATATTCCCCCTTCCAAAAGTCACAAGACGGTCTCCAGAGACACATAAGGAGCCTGACTTTAAGGGCTTGGTGGGGTGGGGTGGGGGAAGTCGAGAGCAGAAACATAAAAAAAAAAAGAGAAAATGGTCGTAATGGAGAAAGAGGGGAATAAATGGGGGGAAAAGCAGAAGGGGAAATGTCCCTTCTAGATAGATCAGATCAGAAGAGGGGAGACGGTTAGCCACAGGCAAAAAAAAAAAAAAAAAAAAAAAAAAAAAAAAAAAGTTCCGAAACTTTTGAGTCTGGTTTCGGTCGAACTCCTGAAGGTAACGGTTTACTTCCGGAGCCAATCCCCCGAAGGTTTACGTTCCGGAAGAGACAGGTCGCTCGGTAAGGCGGAATCTTTTGGGTCACGGTCCGGTGTCTTTGGGGGATTTAAAAGGGACTTTGATTTACTGGTGAATCCATACGGATTCTTGTGCAATGTCGAAGGATGGGGGAATTAAGGATTGATATGTGCAATAATTAGGTTTATTATGATATGTTCTGACATATGCAAACACAAAACAAGATATATATATATATATATATATATAGAGAGAGAGAGAGAGAGAGAGAGAGAGAGAGCACCCCTACATACATGTAAAAATATACACGCATACACACATACACACACATATATACATACATATTATATATATATATTATACATATATATATATATATATATATATATATATATATATATATATATTATTAATTGTTAAGCTACAACCCTAGTTGGAAAAGCAGAATGCTATAAGCCCAGGGGCTCCAACAGGGAAAATAGCCCAGTGAGGAAAGAAAACTAGGAAAAAAATATTTTAAGAATATTAAAATAAATAAATAAATAAATATATGTTTAATATTAAGCTATTTTTTGTAATAAGTAACTCCCGAAAAGAACAGTACAAGTCCGAATCAATACCACATTCATCTTTCATCAGCAAAATGACGGAGGAGCACCTGTGCAGTAAAACTTCCACAATTTAAGTTGCTTCATCCAACTACACAATAGGATCATTGGCAGCACGACGAACACACATAAACACATTGCACGATTTAACCCATGTGTTTTCCTGCATATCAGAGAAAGGACAGTCGACGTAAACGTAAGGTTGAGTTATATTATTATTATTATTATTATTATTATTAAATGCTAAGCTACAACCCTAGTTGGAAAAGCAGGATGCTATAAGCCCAGGGGCCCCAACAGGGAAAATAGCTCTGTGAGGAAAGGAAATAAAGAGGAAAGTAGCCACTGAACAATTACAGTGCAGTAGTTAACCCCATGGGTGAAGAATCGTTTGGCAATATCAGTGTTGTCAGGTGTATGAGGACAGAGTTGAATCTGTAAAGAATAGGCCAGACTATTCGGTGTATATGTCGGCAAAGGGAAAGAACCGTAACCAGAGAGAATGATCCTATGTAGTACTGTCTGGCCAGTCAAAGGACCCCATAACTCTCTAGCAGTAGTATCTCAACGGGCGGTTGGTGCCCAGGCCAATCTGGAATATGAAGAGAAACTGCAGAAGCTGGTAAGAGTCTTCAAGTTTCTGCCACATGAGAGAGTTGTGAGTAATGTAAACAAATTGTAAAGAGTAAGATCGAGCAATGAATTTTAAAATAGTTTCAATTGTTGAAATATGGAAGTGATTGATTAATGTAAGTAAATGTAATGGATGGTGTCAAAATATGAATTCCAGAATAGGAAAGGCAGGGACCGGGGAGTCCATTCAACGCTGGTGTACAACTGGGGGAAGATGCAATCTGATGATGATAATTATTTTATATGTGGTTTATGACGAAGTAAAATGTAATAAATAATAATACAAAGGTTAGCATAGGTGAAATTGATGCATCACACTCTTTAGAGATGGTTCGGTCATGGGGAAAGAATGGAAAAAATATAGCTAAGTAAAGATAAAAGTATATAATGCACCAGTACTGGAAGTAGCAGAACAAGGGATATGAGATAATAGAGAGATAGGGTGAAAGAAGCAATTGAAAATAATGATTTCGTTGCTTTTCTCTCAAGTCATTGACTAAGGGGAACTGCTTAATGATGAAAGACACATACGTACATATTCATACATATATATAACATGTAAATGTACTGTATGTATGTATATATATATATATATATATATATATATATATATATATATATATATATATATATATACGCAGTATATATTCTGAGTACAGTACATTAGAAAAAAAATAATCACCCGAAATTCTTGTACCATTACGATACACATCGAGAGAGAGGAGAGAGAGAGAGAGAGAGAGAGAGAGAGAGAGAGAGAGAGAGAGAGAGAGAGAGGAATACGCTGAACTAGGCCTACAACGAGTCACTCCAATAACAGGTAAGAGGGGAGTGGACTCCTTTAGAGAGAGAGAGAGAGAGAGAGAGAGAGAGAGAGAGAGAGAGAGAGAGAGAGAGAGAGAGCTTCTGGACTTAAGTCTCCATTTCCATTTGAAATTCGCTTCTTTACCCTCACTAGGCCTATCCGTATCTCTATTTGTCTGGCTCTTGGCAACGTATTTTTCTTCATTTTCGCCCTTTTCTTTATTTCTTCTTTTCTTCATCTTCCCTCTCTCTCTCTGCTCTATTACAGAGTTCTATTCTTTTCTTTCTGCTTATTCCCAATCTTTGTAATGAGCAACAACAATAACAAGAACAATAACTCGACAATGAAAAGACCGATTACGAACTCGTAATCAAGGCATAATCTCTCTCTCTCTCTCTCTCTCTCTCTCTCTCTCTCTCTCTCTCTCTCTCTCTCTCTCTCTCTCCTTATGAGTCCCTCTAAGCCACGCAGGGATGGAAACGAAAATATCTTGATCCGCAGATGATGAACTGTGTGTTCATATTTACATATGAATACACACATACACACACTCACTCGTCCACTCATTCAAAAGTATTAATACCGTCTTTGCCAGCTAGAGGGCTCTACTGTTTGGTTTTTAGAACGTTGCTTAGAATAACATTGCGTCTCCATTGTATTAGGCAGTCAGTTATATACTTTTGTGGGTAATTGCATACTGAGGGGCAAAGCTATGTTAGATTCGATGAAAATCAGAAGCCTACCTCCTGCTCTAGATGGAGAAGGTAAACAAGCCAATTGCAGACAAACATACACACGCGCACATACACACACACATATATATATACTATATATATATATATATATATATATATTTATATATATATGTATGTATATATACATTATATATATATATATATATATATATATATATACAGCATATATATATAGTATATATATATGCATGTATATATACATATATCTATATATATATATATATATATATCTATATATATATATATATATATATATATGCATTATATATACACATATATATATGTGTGTGGGTATATAATATATATATACATATGTATATACATATATATATATATATATATATGCATATGAAGTTGGTAGGATAAATAGCCATAATTTGAAAATAAAAATAAGAAAGTAAATATCGACACTTAGGCTTCGTGGTTTCTTAAGAACTATCTCAATATGTACATTGAGCCTCGAAACCCCCATACATCATGAACTCTTTTAATTACCTCCGCCAACGAATTTGGAAGGAGGTTATGTTTTTACCACTGTTCGCCTATTTGTGAACAACTTCCTGGCCACAAATTTTGCTCATAGAGTAGTAAAACATTCATTGATTAATTAATATGTTGAGACGTGGAATGATTAAATTTTTAAAGTCCTGTGACAAAGGTAAATGTCAAGCAGAAGGTTGACTGAATTAAACCAAAGGCAATCTGGTTTCAAGAAATAAGCTGCCATGGCGGAGGTCTGAACTCTCGGGGATTAATTGATAGTGATTAAATTTTGAAAGTCCTAGGTCAAAGGTCAAGGTTGACTGAATTAGCCCTAAGAGAAGCTGATTTCGAGAAATAAGCTGTCATGGCGGAGGTCTGCACTGTGAGGGATTAATTGATAATGATTAAATTTTCAAAGTCCTAGGTCAAAAGTCAAGGTCAAGGTCGACAGAATTAACGCCATGGCAAGCTGGTTTCGAGAAATAAGCTGCCATGGCGGAGGTCTGCACTGTGAGGGATTAATTGATAATGATTAAATTTTCAAAGTCCTAGGTCAAAAGTCAAGGTCAAGGTTGACTGAATTAGCCCTATGAGAAGCTGATTTCGAGAAATAAGCTGCCATGGCGGCGGTCTGCACTGTGAGGGAATAATTGATAATGATAAAATTTTCAAAGTCCTAGGTCAAAAGTCAAGGTGAAGGTTGACTGAATTAACTCTAAGAGAAGCTGATTTCGAGAAATAACCTACCATGGCGGAGGTGTGCACTCAGTGCTTTTCTTATTTATCTATGTAATAAAATATATTTTCCTGGGTTTATTTACCCATAACTTAAAGCAACAGCAGCCCTTGCACGGAGAGACCCTCAGGCAGTGTCGGCAGACGTGAATACAAACATTACAGATTTAATCAGCAAACTATCATTCCCTATCTCTCCCTTTCCATCAGGGAATGGGACATGTGGCCAGAAAATTATTCGGTTTGAATCATTAAATGTTTACAAAACAACAGAAAAGATAATGAACTAAAAAAAAAAAAACACACAACACTCCATTTCTCATTCATGTTCCCTTTCTCTCTCCCCTCTCTATCGAATAGAAAAAATAGAAAGTATAATCTACAAGTTTAATGTGGTTTCACATGGCTGTACGTATATTTACTGTATTTTCATAAATGGTGGCCTACTGGAAAAATCCCTGCCTCGCATTCTGCTGAAAGGGAGATCGCGCCCCGCTGAAACTCGATAGTTTTTGTAATGTCTGCAACCTCACCATTCTAGTGAGCTAAGATGGGTGTTTGTGGGAGCCTATAGGTCTACATGCTGAGTCATTAGCAGCCATTTCCTGCTCTCCCTAGTCCAGCTTGGGTGGAGAGAGGGCTTGAGTGCTGACCATATGGATGATCAGTCTCTAGGGCATTGTCCTTCTAGCTAAGGCATTGTCACTCTGCCTTTCCTCTGCTATTCATGAACGTCTTTTAAACATTTAAGTATATTCAGAGGGTGATGCCTCCTAGGTGGAGTTTAACGAACATACACACATGTAGATAGAGTACTCTATTACTTTTTTCTTCATTGTATAAATAATAATAATTACTATAATATTATTACGTTAAATTTACCTTTGATTAAAGTAAAATGCCCATGGAATACCCACTTTTGAAATTTTAAATCTATTAATCAATTAGGGAAACAAAATTCTATTGGTCTTCTTTGGTATATGTTCAGTATATTGTGATCAAAATCTTTGGGAGACTTTCACCCTACCTTCTGTCAGTACGTTTAAACTTTTTACTTGAAAGTTTAACAAAAATACGGCCATCATCTTTACATATGTAAATAAACTGATATACATAGATTATTGCTATCATTATTTATATAACTCAAACTTACCAAGCATCCATTTATTATTATTATTATTACTATTATTATTATCATTATTATTATTATTATTATTATTATTTGCTAAGCTACAACCCTAGTTGGAAAAGCAGGATGCTATAAGCTCAGGGGCTCCAACAGGGAAAATAGCCCAGTGAAGAAAGGAAACAAGGAAAAATAAAATATTTTAAGAAAAGTAACAATATTAGAATAAACATTTCCTATATAAACTATAAAAGCTTTCACAAAAAGAGATGAAGGGAAATAAGATAGAATAGTGTGCCCGAGTGTACCCTCAAGCAAGGGAACTTTAACCCAAGACAGTGGAAGACCATGGTACAGAGGTTATGGCACTATCCAAACGAGAAAAAATTCTAATTATTACTAAACCAGATAGAATGTCTCTATATGAACAGATAAATATATGGGAAAAAATATCCAATAATATAACTGCCATCATATATATAATCTCCCTTTTTGGCAACTAATTCTGTTTTTCCAAACCCAAATTTTCATCCCTTTCATACTTTACATGTTTAAATTAATTTTTCTGGTCTTCATTAAACCTATCATTCGATAAAATGATAACTTCTGATAGAATT
>NC_090741.1:43490876-43498376 GCF_036898095.1 Palaemon carinicauda | reverse complement strand
ATATGACAAGCAGGGAAAGCAATCCGAGAGAATGCAATACTGCAATTGATTTGCAACGGGGTAACGCTCGCACCGCTATCAAGAACTCTTTGAGGACAGAGCGGGCTTTCAACGTGATTTGCATTATGCATTTCTATCAGGAAACATACAAGTATACATTGATATACATACATATATCAATATACATGTATATATAGTATATGTGTATAAATATATATATTATATATACATATAGATAGATATACATATATATATATATATATATATATATATATATATTTATATAGATAGATATAAATATATATATAATATATATATATATATATATACATACATATATATATATATATATATATATATATACATACATATATATATATATATATGTATATATCTATATGTCTATATATATATATCTTTATATATATATATATATATATATATATATCTATATATCTATATATATATATATATATATATATTTTTATATATATATATATATATATTCCAAAAAATATCAAGTATCACAGTATAATACACTCCAACATGCAAATGAGAGAGAGAGAGAGAGAGAGAGAGAGAGAGAGAGAGAGAGAGAGAGAGAGACTTCGAGGAAATGTAGTCTCACTCCAAACAGTGCCCCATTCTAAGTCCTGCTTAAAAGCGGAAACACAAAAAACGCATAAATGGTAAAAGAAAAGAACCCACAACTGCTCCATATATATCTTCTTTATTCAGTGAACCTCTAATATGATGAGTTTTTTCGAGCCATTGTCTCGCCCAAAAACAAAAGGTTCCTTCTAGCATTAGCTTCCCCTAGAGAGAGAGAGAGAGAGAGAGAGAGAGAGAGAGAGAGAGAGAGAGAGAGAGAGAGAGAGAGAGAGAGAGAGAGAGAGAGAGAGAGACTTTATATTGAGTGTAGATTTTACACATACAGTATTTGTACAGTATATGTTTTGTAATTATCTTTAAAATGGCAAGGAATGCAAATCCAGATCCGGATCATCTCCAAAGTATAATTTCAATGACCTACGTATCTGTGGTGAATATTTCCTCAAAATCCGTCGAGTAGTTTGGACACAAAGACATACAGACAGACAGACAAATAGACATCCAGACACATAAATAAATAAACCGTCTCGATTTTGTAACCTCCTTGCCGGAGGTAATAATAATAATCATGAGAAAGACGGATCTTGGATCCCTCTATGCTCGAGCTAAGGAAGGTAATATATCCAGCTCGGGTGAATACCACCAGCAAAGATCCTGGAAAAGTGCACGATTTATGGAAGAGGAGAACATTTGCCAGCGCCATCTATTGTTTGCAACGTCAACTTCTAGCTCCATGAGCTATGACGCTGCACTCTTTATGACTCTTATTATTCGGGGTTTGGACTCTGCCGTGTATTAATGCAAAGCAAAATGAATAAATGAATATGTGAATAAGTGAAGGACGAAGACATGCAGCAAGAAAGATACTGATGAAAACATTTATAGCAACAATAATACTGATTGACTGTATTTCTATATTGTAAGGTCCCTTCGTTCTAAAACTGCTACAAATCCTTGTCATTAGAAACAATTATCCCTCGCAAAAGACATAACAACCTCAAAATAAAGAACTATACATCATAAAATACAATACATTATTATCATTATTACTTACATATAAACATCGAAGTATTAAATGGACAAAATATCATCACCTTAAGAGTTAAAAGGACTATTACGTTAACAATGCATTCCTAGCATACATTCGTAAATATGTACAATTAATTTGTCAATCTAATACGACCTCCATAAACATAGTAGATTCAACAGCACAATTTCAGAATACCCTCATGAAGACATTTAATTGACAGGCGTTTCACGAAGTGCATCCATATCTCCCCTAAATAATAAAGAGCAAACGTCTGGAGATATATATATATATATATATATATATATATTCAAACACATATGTATATATATATCCCCTATATAATAATGAACAAGTGACTGGATATATATATATATATATATATATATATACATATATATATATATATATATATATATATACTGTATATATATATATATAATATATATATATATATATATATATATATATATATATATATATATATCCGATCACGCTCAGTAGCATTGCGTTTAAGTACTTGGTCTCTCGCCGTCCCTGGGGTAGAGAAAGAGGGAGTAGTCATACTCTGGTGAGAGGCGCTACTCCGAGAGGAAAGTGGAGGGGATGGGAAGGGTTGAATATGTGCGTGCGCGCGCGTGTGTGTGTAAATCGATCTAAATATCTAGGCCTTTTGACGGGTCGCGTACACAAGCAGGTACATAACGATCTCCCATCAGCTATAATTAACACTCGAGAGTAGCGTACCTAAGAGGACAAAAATAGCAAAAAGCAATCAACGCCCAAGACTTTAATGATAAAAACCAATATCTGAGTTCCCATTACCTTCCAGGGGCTCGATGGGCTTCAGAGTGAGTTTCCAGGAGAAAGTAGAGAAGGGAGTTTCCAGGAGAAAGTAGAGAAGGGAGTTTCCAGGAGAAAGTAGAGAAGGGAGTTTCCAGGAGAAAGTAGAGAAGGGAGTTTCCAGGAGAAAGTAGAGAAGGGAGTTTCCAGAAGAAAGTAGAGAAGGGAGTTTCCAGGAGAAAGTAGAGAAGGGAGTTTCCAGGAGAAAGTAGAGAAGGGAGTTTCCAGGAGAAAGTAGAGAAGGGAGTTTCCAGGAGAAAGTAGAGAAGGGAGTTTCCAGAAGAAAGTAGAGAAGGGAGTTTCCAGGAGAAAGTAGAGAAGGGAGTTTCCAGGAGAAAGTAGAGAAGGGAGTTTCCAGGAGAAAGTACTGAATGAAATGTACTTGCGCCTTTCTATATGATCATTTTAATTATTGCTTTAAGTATCATTTTCATGATGATTCAATATACCTGCATATGCTGCCAATAATTTGCCCTATAATTTTTTTATATGAGTGTATCACTTTTACCTTCATACGATGGAATAATTAGTCGTCTCATCAATTCCCTTAGAACCCTTCCCTCAGTCAGGCATACCTTACAAACCCTGGTCACCTCGCCCAACCAGACTTTTATATCCATATTACAGCACCTCAGTCACTGCCTTTTCACATCCTCAACAGTTACTTAGTTAGTTTTCACCCCTATAATTGTAATTTAAAAGTCTCCCATCACATCGCTCTGTCTCTCCTCTATCCTTGACATTAAAGATATCTTCAAAAAAAGAGAGAGAGAGAGAGAGAGAGAGAGAGGAGGATGAGGAGAGAGAGAGAGAAGAGAGAGAGAGAGAGAGAGAGAGAGAGAGAGATTGATTTCCAAAGTAATATTTATTGTAAAGAAAAGACTTCCAGTCCCCGTTTCTCAACCATGGACTTTATATATAATATATATATATATATATATATATATATATATATATATATATATAACATATATATACTTTATATATATATATATATATATATATATATATATATATATATATATATATATATATATAAACACAAGCCTACCTTGTCCAAGCACGCAAGAATCAAGGTATTACCCAACATGTTGCTAAACGCTTTTTAAATGACACACCGAAGATGAACCGTTAAAAGGAAACAAAGACAAATTGACTAAATCCTAAAATATAGGGTCACAACCACAGATGTACCCAGATTATTCATCGCGATTCCAACTCCACCGCTCGTACCAGGTTCATTAGATATGTTGTAAGCTGTAATAACTTATGGCCATTTGTTTCGGTCGATTAACGTGGCGTAGTAAATTTTAAACAATGGGACATTTCGGGGTAGTGCACGTTTCTTGTCTATATAATGAAGGAATGGGCTGGAATATTATGGAATTTTGGATACTGGTGTAGTACAAGAAACCAAATTATATCAATAACTAAATATCTTTTAGATATTTAGATAATAACGGAGAAAATTCATTGACACACACACACATATATGTATACAGTATATATATATATATATATATATATATATATATATATATATATATATATATATTAATATATATATACAGGAACAAGGACATGTCTGAGGCCTTTGTCCTGCGGCGGACTAATATGGCTATTTTGTATAGTGGAATAGTACAAGAACCCAAATTATATCAATAACTAAAACCGAGTGATTATATATATATATATATATATATATATATATATATATATATATATATATATATATATATATATTCACAAGGACACGTCTGAGGACTTTATCCTGCACTGGAGTAAAATGGCTGAGCGCTTGTCCAGCAATGGACAAGGAACGGGTGCATTTGATGTTGTATATATACTAAGTAAAATACGAAACATTGGTGCACAGCTCTTCAAAGATATTGCATTCAATTTTTTTTTTTGGGGGGGCATATAAATCTGGGCGTTGGTGCCTTTGTGGCCATTCACTGCCATAGCGCAGCTGGGGTAAATCACACCAGCTGCACTATGAAATGAAAATTAGAAGAGTTTAGAAAGAAGGAAGAAATGTAGCGGAAAAGTCGTAAAGTAAAAGGCTATAAAGGAAGATCCACAAAGAGAGAACGCATGACTGAAACGATTCAATTTGGTCTTTTATTGCCTTTCGCATGCCAAATTCTGACCCCCCCCCAACAAAAAAAAAAAAAAAATCGCATGCCAAATCCCCCCCCCCCCCCAAAAAAAAAAAAAAAAATAAAACCTACAAAAGAAAAAAAACACCAAACAATTAACGAAAAAAAAAAAATAAAATAAATAGAAGACAGTTATGGGAGGAGTGCTGGAAAGCAGAATTCCCAAGACCCAACTCCATCGGCCCAGCCAAGACACGTATGCCACCCGAATAGTACCCGATCGGCAATTTCGTCCGCGCGCGCGCAAGTATCCACGAGTCACGTTCCACGGAACCCCAATCCCATTAGCAAGTTGGAACTTGGAAGGTGGTGGGTTCCGCTGAGTACGGACTACGGAAACGAGTAGCGGGGTTTGGAACGGTAAAGTTTTCGAATGAGCTTTGAAAGGAAACTCGACAGAAGAGCTCTCAAAGGGAAACTTGGTTGGAGAAAGAGACACAGACAGACAGACAGACATACGGGTACTTTGAGAGTGCAAACTATCAGTTCAGCGAGTGTATGCCAAGGGAGGGGGGTGGGGGGGGAGGAGGGGCTGGGGGGGGGAGCTGGGTTCAGTAGAGTATCATTTTATAGACTTCATGGAATGTTATAAAACTTAATTTATAAATGAATAAATAAATTTCACACCAAAACAAGTACAGTAAAAATCCATGAATATTTTCAATTATAAAAGAAAAAAAAAATGTTAAGTGAATGACGATTTTAATTCTGAAAGGGTCCTGGTAATATACGATCATATATTATTAATATTATTAATATCAGCATACGGCATTAATCAATGTTATTTCCCTTGTTAAATGATAGAAAACTAAACCCTCATATGGCTCGAGAGAGAGAGATGAGAGAGAGAGAGAGAGAGAGAGAGGAGAGAGAGAGAGAGGGAGAGAGGATACTAATCTCCGGAAATGGGAATAGATATTCATCTCTCAAATACAGAGATAGACGGGTACCTCCGAATCAACGATTAATATCTTAAAAGCGGTAAGGGGAAGATATATCTATATATCTATGAATGTGGTCACCGCAAGGAAGCCCGAAAAAAAGATTCAATGAAACTGATATTTGGTGGTTTTGCTCTCAACTAAAAAGGCAGAGAGAGAGAGAGAGAGAGAGAGAGAGAGAGAGAGAGAGAGAGAGAGAAGAGAGAGGACGGAGTTACTATTTAAATTGAGTAAATGACAGGAAAAACTCAGCTCGGATATATTCTCCGAGACACAGAGACAGAAAAAGCTCCTCCCGGATATATTCTCCGAAACACAGACAGAAAAAAACTCAGCTCTGATATATTCTCCGAGACACAGAGGACAGAAAAAAACTCAGCTCTGATATATTCTCCGAGACACAGAGACAGAAAAAACTCCGCTCGGATATATTCTCCGAGACACAGAGACAGAAAAAACTCCGCTCGGATATATTCTCCGAGACACAGACAGAAAAAAACTCAGCTCTGATATATTCTCCGAGACACAGAGACAGAAAAAACTCCGCTCGGATATATTCTCCGAGACACAGAGACAGAAAAAACTCCGCTCGGATATATTCTCCGAGACACAGACAGAAAAAAACTCCGCTCGGATATATTCTCCGAGACACAGAGACATAAAAGACTCCGCTCGGATATATTCTCCAAGACACATGGACAGAAAACACTACGCTCGGATATATTTTCCGAGACACAGAGACAGAGAAAACTCCGCTCGGATATATTCTCCGAGACACAGATACAGAAAACACTCCGCTTGGATATACTCTCCTAGACACATGGACAGAAAACACTCCGCTCGGATATATTCTCCGAGACACAGAGACAGAAAAAACTCCGCTCGGATATACTCTCCAAGACACAGAGACAGAAAACACTGCGCTCGGATATATTCTCCGAGACACAGAGACAGAAAAAACTCCGCTCGGATATACTCTCCGAGACACAGAGACAGAAAAAACTCCGCTCGGATATATTCTCCGAGACACAGAGACAGAAAAAGCTCCTCCCGGATATATTCTCCGAAACACAGACAGAAAAAAACTCAGCTCTGATATATTCTCCGAGACACAGAGACAGAAAAAACTCCGCTCGGATATATTCTCCGAGACACAGAGACAGAAAACACTGCGCTCGGATATACTCTCCAAGACACATGGACAGAAAACACTCCGCTCGGATATATTCTCCGAGACACAGAGACAGAAAAAACTCCGCTCGGATATATTCTCCGAGACACAGAGACAGAAAACACTGCGCTCGGATATACTCTCCAAGACACATGGACAGAAAACACTCCGCTCGGATATATTCTCCGAGACACAGAGACAGAAAAAACTCCGCTCGGATATATTCTCCGAGACACAGAGACAGAAAACACTGCGCTCGGATATATTCTCCGAGACACAGAGACAGAAAAAACTCCGGTCGGATATATTCTCCGAGACACAGAGACAGAAAACACTCTGCTCGGATATATTCTACAGGACACAGAGACAGAAAAAACTCCGCTCGGATATATTCTCCGAGACACAGAGACAAAAAAAACCCAGTCCAGATAAATTCTCCGAGACGCAGAGACAGAAAACTCCGCTCGGATATATTCTCCGAGACACCTAGACAAAAAAACTCAGTTCAGATAAATTCTCCGAGATACAGACAGAAAACACTCCGCTCGGATATATTCTCCGAGACACAGAGACAGAAAAACTCCGCTCGGATATATTCTCCGAGACACAGAGACAGAAAAAAATCCGCTCGGATATATTCTCCGAGACACAGAGACAGAAAAAAATCCGCTCGGATATATTCTCCGAGACACAGACAGAAAAAACTCCGCTCGGATATATTCTCCGAGACACAGAGACAGAAAAAAC
>NC_090741.1:43472061-43479561 GCF_036898095.1 Palaemon carinicauda | reverse complement strand
TGTATGTATATATATATATATATATATATATATATATATATATATATATATTGTGTATATATATATATATATATATATATATATATATATATATATATATATATATATATATATATATATATATATATATATATATATACAGTATATATATATATACAGTATATATATATATATATATATATATATGTATCTATTTATGTATGAATGCGCGTTTGTGTACAAAAATCATGAAAGCTGACGCGTGAAAACATAAAATACGTACTATAGCCACGAAAGGAGTCTGATGATGTCACCTAAATGAGACATAAGCATTGAAATGTTAATCATGAAAAGCTACGATCTACAAGTGCATATCAAATAAAAATATTTAGTTTCATTTGAAACTGATAACTTTTTAATGAGAGCAAATACTAAAATTCCCAGGATTTTCATAGCATTAAATAAAATTACGTTATCACTTAAGTCAAGTGAACTTCAACATAATATTTTATCTTATGCTTTTAAATCTCAGAAAGAAAGATCTGTATAAAATAAGTGAACATACTCTCGCAGCTGCATTTTAAACAATTAAACTGGTAAATAACATATTATTATTATCATTATTATTATTATTATTATTATTATTACTTGCTAAGCTACAACCCTAGCTGGAGAAGCAGGATGCTCTAAGCCCAGGGGCCGCAGAACGGAAAATAGCCCAGTGAGGAAAGGAAACCAGAAAAAAATAAAATATTTCAAGAACAGTAACAACATTAAAATAATTATTTCCTATACAAACTATAATAACTTTAACAACATAATATGAACACAAACAAACTCTCTATACGCAGGACGTATGAAGCAAAATTGTCCACCGGACCTTCTGCATCGATTGCTTATGACTTTCAATGTTCTACTTACAGCTTGGAAAATATTTAACATTTAATATATCAAATATTTACACGTCTTTCCTGCACAATCGATCAACACTGCGCTGTCATTTCAAGGACAGCCGTGTTACTCGTAATCTTTTAATACAGTCAAAATACTGTGTAACCAAATGTATTTTAACTGCGAAGATACAGAATTTCAGCAAACATTCAAATCAATCCTGAAATGAAAGAACTTAAATTCATGAATTCATCCCCTTTACTAAAATTCCTATACAATCATATTATGGTGATTCCCTTTGCGTAAAATATTAAAATGCTTTCTTACTTTTTAATCATTTTAAAAGCTAAATCATTTATATCATGGATACGTTTCTCTTCTCAATACACTATTTAAGCTATTAAACAAAACTTTTTTCTTCGTCTATCAAATTCAACGCCCAAGGAATTTCCAAGAAGACTTTCCTTGTTAGAGTCCCACCACATTATCCTTTAAGTAATGCTTTTAATGGAAAAGTAACTTTGATAAGAAGTGATGCCGCTGTTTATCATCATCATCATCATTATTATTATTATTATTATTATTATTATTATTATTATTATTATTATTAGTAGTAGTAGTAGTAGTAGTAGTAGTAGTAGTAGTAGTAGTAGTAGTAGTAGCGGCATTTTTTATTAACCATTATTCTTTTTTTTTTTTTTTCAAACAAACAGTGAAAGGGGCGCAGGGAGTGGCTAGGAGTAAGCCTACCAGCAATAAGCCTCAAAGACAAAAATATGGATTATTTTTTTGTTCCACGTAGTGTCCCTTCTTGCCACGCCGTCTGTTTCCACAAAGTATTGCCTAGAGTCCTCCGTACGCCTAACTGTAGGCCTTCTTTTGATGGGTCGTCTCAGCAGCCTTGTTTTCTGGAGGGTCATGGTCACAGTTTGTCTTCTGCAACACCTGTGAGAAACATTACTATCACAGTTTGTCTTCTGCAACACCTGTGAGAAACATTACTATCACAGTTTGTCTTCTGCAACACCTGTGAGAAACGTTACTATCACAGTTTGTCTTCAGTTTGTCTTCTGCAACACCTGCGAGAAACGTTACTATCACAGTTTGTCTTCAGTTTGTCTTCTGCAACACCTGCGAGAAACGTTACTATCACAGTTTGTCTTCAGTTTGTCTTCTGCAACACCTGCGAGAAACGTTACTATCACAGTTTGTCTTCTGCGACACCTGTGAGAAACGTTACTATCACAGTTTGTCTTCGGCGACACCTGTGAGAAACGTTACTATCACAGTTTGTCTTCGGCGACACCTGTGAGAAACGTTACTATCACAGTTTGTCTTCGGCGACACCTGTGAGAAACGTTACTATCACAGTTTGTCTTCGGCGACACCTGTGAGAAACGTTACTATCACAGTTTGTCTTCGGCAACACCTGTGAGAAACGTTACTATCACAGTTTGTCCTCCGCAACACCTGTGAGAAACATTACTATCACAGTTTGTCTTCGGCAACACCTGTGAGAAACATTACTATCACAGTTTGTCTTCTGCAACACCTGTGAGAAATATTACTATCACAGTTTGTCTTCGGCAACACCTGTGAGAAACATTACTATCACAGTCTGTCTTCTGCAACACCTGTGAGAAACATTACTATCACAGTTTGTCTTCTGCAACACCTGTGAGAAACATTACTATCACAGTTTGTCTTCTGCAAACACCTGTGAGAAACGTTACTATCACAGTTTGTCTTCTGCAAACACCTGTGAGAAACATTACTATCACAGTTTGTCTACTGCAAACACCTGTGAGAAACATTACTATCACAGTTTGTCTTCTGCAAACACCTGTGAGAAACATTACTATCACAGTTTGTCTTCTGCAAACACCTGTGAGAAACATTACTATCACAGTTTGTCTTCTGCAACACCTGTGAGAAACATTACTATCACAGTTTGTCTACTGCAAACACCTGTGAGAAACATTACTATCACAGTTTGTCTTCTGCAAACACCTGTGAGAAACATTACTATCACAGTTTGTCTTCTGCAAACACCTGTGAGAAACATTACTATCACAGTTTGTCTTCTGCAAACACCTGTGAGAAACATTACTATCACAGTTTGTCTTCTGCAACACCTGTGAGAAACATTACTATCACAGTTTGTCTTCTGCAAACACCTGTGAGAAACATTACTATCACAGTTTGTCTTCTGCAAACACCTGTGAGAAACATTACTATCAGAGTTTGTCTTCTGCAAACACCTGTGAGAAACATTACTATCACAGTTTGTCTTCTGCAAACACCTGTGAGAAACATTACTATCACAGTTTGTCTTCTGCAAACACCTGTGAGAAACATTACTATCACAGTTTGTCTTCTGCAACACCTGTGAGAAACATTACTATCACAGTTTGTTTTCTGCAAACACCTGTGAGAAACATTACTATCACAGTTTGTCTTCTGCAAACACCTGTGAGAAACATTACTATCACAGTTTGTTTTCTGCAAACACCTGTGAGAAACATTACTATCAGAGTTTGTCTTCTGCAACACCTGTGAGAAACATTACCATCACAGTTTGTCTTCTGCAAACACCTGAGAGAAACATTACTATCACAGTTTGTCTTCTGCAACACCTGTGAGAAACATTACTATCACAGTTTGTCTTCTGCAAACACCTGTGAGAAACATTACTATCACAGTTTGTCTTCTGCAACACCTGTGAGAAACATTACTATCACAGTTTGTCTTCTGCAACACCTGTGAGAAACATTACTATCACAGTTTGTCTACTGCAAACACCTGTGAGAAACATTACTATCACAGTTTGTCTTCTGCAAACACCTGTGAGAAACATTACTATCACAGTTTGTCTTCTGCAAACACCTGTGAGAAACATTACTATCACAGTTTGTCTTCTGCAAACACCTGTGAGAAACATTACTATCACAGTTTGTCTTCTGCAAACACCTGTGAGAAACATTACCATCACAGTTTGTCTTCTGCAACACCTGTGAGAAACATTACTATCACAGTTTGTCTTCTGCAAACACCTGTGAGAAACATTACTATCACAGTTTGTCTTCTGCAAACACCTGTGAGAAACATTACCATCACAGTTTGTCTTCTGCAACACCTGTGAGAAACATTACTATCACAGTTTGTCTTCTGCAAACACCTGTGAGAAACATTACTATCACAGTTTGTCTTCTGCAAACACCTGTGAGAAACATTACTATCACAGTTTGTTTTCTGCAAACACCTGTGAGAAACATTACTATCAGAGTTTGTCTTCTGCAAACACCTGTGAGAAACATTACTATCACAGTTTGTTTTCTGCAAACACCTGTGAGAAACATTACTATCAGAGTTTGTCTTCTGCAACACCTGTGAGAAACATTACCATCACAGTTTGTCTTCTGCAACACCTGTGAGAAACATTACTATCACAGTTTGTCTACTGCAAACACCTGTGAGAAACATTACCATCACAGTTTGTCTTCTGCAAACACCTGTGAGAAACATTACTATCACAGTTTGTCTTCTGCAAACACCTGTGAGAAACATTACTATCACAGTTTGTCTACTGCAAACACCTGTGAGAAACATTACCATCACAGTTTGTCTTCTGCAAACACCTGTGAAAAACATTACTATCACAGTTTGTCTTCTGCAAACACCTGTGAGAAACATTACCATCACAGTTTGTCTTCTGCAACACCTGTGAGAAACATTACCATCACAGTTTGTCTTCTGCAAACACCTGTGAGAAACATTACTATCACAGTTTGTCTTCTGCAACACCTGTGAGAAACATTACTATCACAGTTTGTCTTCTGCAAACACCTGTGAGAAACATTACCATCACAGTTTGTCTTCTGCAACACCTGTGAGAAACATTACCATCACAGTTTGTCTTCTGCAAACACCTGTGAGAAACATTACTATCACAGTTTGTCTTCTGCAAACACCTGTGAGAAACATTACTATCACAGTTTGTCTTCTGCAAACACCTGTGAGAAACATTACCATCACAGTTTGTCTTCTGCAAACACCTGTGAGAAACATTACTATCACAGTTTGTCTTCTGCAAACACCTGTGAGAAACATTACTATCACAGTTTGTCTTCTGCAAACACCTGTGAGAAACATTACTATCACAGTTTGTCTTCTGCAACACCTGTGAGAAACATTACTATCAGAGTTTGTCTTCTGCAAACACCTGTAAGAAACATTACTATCAGAGTTTGTTTTCTGCAAACACCTGTGAGAAACATTACCATCACAGTTTGTCTTCTGCAAACACCTGTGAGAAACATTACTATCACAGTTAGTTTTCTGCAACACCTGTGAGAAACATTACTATCACAGTTTGTCTTCTGCAAACACCTGTGAGAAACATTACTATCAGAGTTTGTCTTCTGCAAACACCTGTGAGAAACATTACTATCACAGTTTGTCTTCTGCAAACACCTGTGAGAAACATTACTATCACAGTTTGTCTTCTGCAAACACCTGTGAGAAACATTACCATCACAGTTTGTCTTCTGCAAACACCTGTGAGAAACATTACTATCACAGTTTGTCTTCTGCAAACACCTGTGAGAAACATTACTATCACAGTTTGTCTTCTGCAAACACCTGTGAGAAACATTACTATCACAGTTTGTCTTCTGCAACACCTGTGAGAAACATTACTATCAGAGTTTGTCTTCTGCAAACACCTGTAAGAAACATTACTATCAGAGTTTGTCTTCTGCAAACACCTGTGAGAAACATTACTATCACAGTTTGTCTTCTGCAAACACCTGTGAGAAACATTACTATCACAGTTAGTTTTCTGCAACACCTGTGAGAAACATTACTATCACAGTTTGTCTTCTGCAACACCTGTGAGAAACATTACTATCACAGTTTGTCTTCTGCAACACCTGTGAGAAACATTACTATCACAGTTTGTCTTCTGCAACACCTGTGAGAAACGTTACTATTAATCGCCTTTTATTCTGAACGAAAAGGTACCGATTTCTAGGGTTCTTAACCTTGTGAATTTACTGCCGGATCTTTGCTCATACAGCATCTATAACAGTGGTTCCCAACCTGGGGGAAATTTCCCCTTGGAGGGAAATTTGAAGCTTCCAGGGGGGAAATAATTACACAACCTACTAACTAAAACAAGCGGAAAATGTCCACATAATACGTGCGGTAATTTGTTGTTAGCCATTCAATTGTGATATAATCATATCATTTCTCACTGACAGGATATTCAAGGGGAGAATTGGAATATCATGCCCATTTCTGAGGCAGGCGAGTGGGCATGAGGGCTGGGCGGGGCATGAAGGGGGGAATCTGGATGGTTGAACTGGGTGCAGAGGGGAAATGACAGAAAAAAGGTTGAGAACCACTGATCTATAACGTTTACAATTCTAGAAGGGTAAAATCACTGCCAGGTCTATACTCAGATAGCATTAATAATGTTTATAACGCTTACAGAAACTAAAATAATTGCCATTTGCTCGGAAAGCAAAACATTCCCTAACTTTTTTTTATTTGTGGTAATATATGAACCTTTTTTTTTATTTGTGGTCATATATGAATCTTTTTTTTTTATTTGTGGTAATATATGAACCTTTTCTTTATTTGTGGTAATATATGAACCCCAATCCGAAAAATAATGACTATTTCTGAAGGAGGATTGACAACAGCTGACACCACAGCCTTGTGGTTTGAAAAAAAAAAAAAAAAAGGAAAAAAAAATGATACCAACACTTACAGGGAAATGTACAGTAGACATCAAATTATTGTGATGTTTTAAAAACAATGGTAAGTTCGAGGAATAATTTGAACGGATAATTACAGACGATGTGATAACTTCCCTGTCTGACGCACGCCAGACTTGGGTTCGAGTCCCGCTCAAACTTGTTAGTTCCATTTGGTCGCTGCAACCTCACCATTCTTGTGAGCTAAGGATGGGGGCTTTGGGGAAGCCTATAAGTCTATCTGCTGAGTCATTGCCTGACCCTCTTTGGTCCTAGCTTGGGTGGAGAGGGCCCTGGGCGCTGATCATTATATAATCAGTTTCTAGGGCATTGTCCTTCTCATTAGGGCAATGTCACTGTCCCTTGCCTCTGCTATTCATGAGCAGCCTTTAAACCTTTAAACACATACCCTTAAAACAATAATACTTATCAGTTTCACAATTTAGTAAATCAAATTATATTAAGGAGAAATTTACCATATAATTATAGAAAGATCATCACGGTCTCTTCATAGTTATCATTCCTTAATTCTCTTACTTTTATACCTTTCAATTTTCATATCATCATCATCTCCTCCTACGCCTATTGACGCAAAGGGCCTCTTAAATTTCGCCAGTCGTCTCTCATCTTGAGCTTTTAATTCAATACATCTTCATTCATCATCTACTTCACGCGTCATAGTCCTCAGCCATGTAGGCCTGGGTCTTCCAACTCTTCTAGTGCATTGTGGAGCCCAGCTGAACGGTTGGTGAACTAATCTCTCTTGGGGAGTGCGAAGAGCATGCCCAAACCATCTCCATCTACCCCTCATCGTGACCTCATCCACATATGGCACTCGAGTAATCTCTCTTATAGTTATTTCTATTTAGAA
>NC_090741.1:43454561-43467061 GCF_036898095.1 Palaemon carinicauda | reverse complement strand
AGAGGGAGATAAGTGAGAAAAGAGAGGTAGTATGGAAGGGGGATAGGAGGGAGGGTAAGGGGGTAGTAGTATTCACCCCCCCCCTCCCCCCCTGGGCAAACTATTGTATGCAATGGTGTGTGCCTTCACTCAAATTGACTCTCGATTCCTCTTCAGCTGAGTTGGACACTTGATGACGCAAGACCTCGACAGCCAAGACCAGACACAAGAAGACAAGTCCTAGGGTTGGACTTTGTTGGAAGGATTGGTGAGCAGGATTAAAGGAAAGGGGGAGGGAGGGAGGGGAAGAGCAGGGAGGGGATTAAACGTATATCATCATAATTCATGTCAGAGGATAGATTTGTTTTTTTTTTTTCTTTGGTATAAATAAAATTTTAAATTTATTAAAGTCAAAAATTGCGAAGGCCAGGTCATTTCGTCATGAAATTACAGCCTTGTTTATTCTAGGATTGAAGAAACGGGGAGGGAGGAGAGGGAGGGGAAGAGGAGGGGGAGAAGGGAGGGGTTGGAAGATACGAAGGGAAAGCAGAGGGAGGGGAAGAAAAATGGAGGGGAAGAAAGGAAAGGAGAAGCGTAGGAAGGGAGGTTAAGGGAGGAGAAGTGAGGTGATAAGAAGCTGATGGCGAGTAGAAGGGAGGGGTTAGGACGAAGTGAAGGGAAGGAGAGGGAGGGGAAGAAGGGAAAGGGAAGAAGAATCGTAGGAGGGGAGGTGAAGGGATAAGAGGGGAGAGGATTCGAAGCTGATGGAGGGAAGAAGGTAGGGGGTTGGGAAAAAGTGAAGGGGAAAGCAGGGGGAGGGGAAGGAAAGAGGAAGGGAAGGAGGGGAGGTGACGGGAAGGGAAGGGAAAGGAAGCAGATGAAAGGGAGAAGGGAGGGCTGTGGAAGAGAGTGAATGTAGGAGAAGGAAAGGGGGGGGGTGAGGATCCAGCCTCTGCTTAAACTGTGATTAAAAAGAAGAATAAATGAAGAATGAATAGAACTTTTCACGTGATATCGATGGCATTATCCCTTTTCATGTCAAATCTTGACAATACACCTTTCTATTTCCGAATTTACCTGTTTTTTCGTTCTCCCCTTTCCTGTTATACTTTAATTTTCCTTTCTTCTCCCTTAATGTTTGCCCTGAAAAAAAAAAAAAAAAAAGAAAAAAAAAAAAAAAAATTAGCATTCGCCCATGTAATTCGCCCTCTCCTTCAAAGCCGTCGACACGAGTCAAACAAGGGCGAATAAAACTCTCCTTCAATAAGAGGAAACAACAGAAGAGAGATCCTTTACATGCAACTGGAGAGACCTCGTAACATCTTCAGGCTCCATTGACAAATGAGAGAAAAGCGAAACTAAAAAAAAAAGAAAAAAGGAAAGGCAATAAAATAGAATCTCTGTAGGGGAGAGCGAATGAGAGAATGTAGATATCCATCTGGAAAGAGGGAGAGGGAGGTGAGTGAGAAGGGAGAGGTAGTATGGAAGGGGGATAGGAGGGAGGGTAAGGGGGTAGTATTCACCCCCCCCCCCCTCGGCAAACCATTGTATGCAATGGTGTGTGCCTTCACTCAAATTTACTCTCGATTCCTCTTCAGCTGAGTTGGACACTTGATGACGCAAGACCTCGACAGCCAAGACCAGACACAAGAAGACAAGTCCTAGGGTTGGACTTTGTTGGAAGGATTGGTGAGCAGGATTAAAGGAAAGGGGGAGGGAGGGAGGGGAAGAGCAGGGAGGGGATTAAACGTATATCATCATAATTCATGTCAGAGGATAGATTTGTTTTTTTTTTTTCTTTGGTATAAATAAAATTTTAAATTTATTAAAGTCAAAAATTGCGAAGGCCAGGTCATTTCGTCATGAAATTACAGCCTTGTTTATTCTAGGATTGAAGAAACGGGGAGGGAGGAGAGGGAGGGGAAGAGGAGGGGGAGAAGGGAGGGGTTGGAAGATACGAAGGCAAAGCAGAGGGAGGGGAAGAAAAATGGAGGGGAAGAAAGGAAAGGAGAAGCGTAGGAAGGGAGGTTAAGGGAGGAGAAGTGAGGTGATAAGAAGCTGATGGCGAGTAGAAGGGAGGGGTTAGGACGAAGTGAAGGGAAGGAGAGGGAGGGGAAGAAGGGAAAGGGAAGAAGAATCGTAGGAGGGGAGGTGAAGGGATAAGAGGGGAGAGGATTCGAAGCTGATGGAGGGAAGAAGGTAGGGGGTTGGGAAAAAGTGAAGGGGAAAGCAGGGGGAGGGGAAGGAAAGAGGAAGGGAAGGAGGGGAGGTGACGGGAAGGGAAGGGAAAGGAAGCAGATGAAAGGGAGAAGGGAGGGCTGTGGAAGAGAGTGAATGTAGGAGAAGGAAGGGGGGGGGGTGAGGATCCAGCCTCTGCTTAAACTGTGATTAAAAAGAAGAATAAATGAAGAATGAATAGAACTTTTCACGTGATATCGATGGCATTATCCCTTTTCATGTCAAATCTTGACAATACACCTTTCTATTTCCGAATTTACCTGTTTTTTCGTTCTCCCCTTTCCTGTTATACTTTAATTTTCCTTTCTTCTCCCTTAATGTTTGCCCTGAAAAAAAAAAAAAAAAGAAAAAAAAAAAAAAAAAATTAGCATTCGCCCATGTAATTCGCCCTCTCCTTCAAAGCCGTCGACACGAGTCAAACAAGGGCGAATAAAACTCTCCTTCAATAAGAGGAAACAACAGAAGAGAGATCCTTTACATGCAACTGGAGAGACCTCGTAACATCTTCAGGCTCCATTGACAAATGAGAGAAAAGCGAAACTAAAAAAAAAAAAGAAAAAAGGAAAGGCAATAAAATAGAATCTCTGTAGGGGAGACCGAATGAAAGAATGTAGATATCCATCTTGAAAGGGGGAGAGGGAGATGAGTGAGAAGGGAGAGGTAGTATGGAAGGGGGATAGGAGGGAGGGTAAGGGGGTAGTAGTACTCACCCCCCTCCCCCCTCGGCAAACCATTGTATGCAATGCTGTGTGCCTTCACTCAAATTTACTCTCGATTCCTCTTCAGATGAGTTGGACACTTGATGACGCAAGACCTCCACAGCCAAGACCAGACACAAAAAGACAAGTCCGGGAGTTGTCCTAGGGTTGGACTTTGTTGGAGGGGTTGGTGAGCAGGATTAAAGGATGGGGGAGGGAGGGAGGGGAAGAGCAGGGAGGGGATTAAACGTATATCATCATAATTCATGTCAGAGGAAAGATTTTTTTTTTCATTCTTCTTTTGGGTATAAATAAAATTTTAAATTTATTAAAGTCAAAAAGTGCGAAGGACGGGTCATTTCGTCATGAAATTACAGCCTTGTTTATTCTAGGATTAAAGAAAGGGGGAGGGAAGAGGGGGGAGGAGAGGGAGGGGAACAGGAGGGGGGACAAGGGAGCGGTTGGGAAGAAACGAAGGGAAATCAGAAAAGGGGAAGGAAAACGGAGGGGAAGAAAGGAAAGGAGAGGCGTAGGAAGGGATGTTAAGGGAGGAGACGTGAGGTGAAAAGAAGCTGGTGGCCGGGGAGAAGGAAGGGGTTGGGAAGAAGTAAAGAGAAGGAGAGGGAGGGGAAGAAGGGAAAGGGAAGAGGAGGGTAAGGAAGAAGAAGCGTAGGAGGGGAGGTGAAGGGAAAAGAGGGGAGAGGATTCGAAGCTGATGGAGGGAAGAAGGTAAGGGGTTGGGAAAAAGTGAAGGGGAAAGCAGAGGGAGGGGAAGGAAAGAGGAGGGGAAGGAGGGGAGGTGACGGGAAGGGAAGGGAAAGGAAGCAGATGAAAGGGAGAAGGGAGGGCTGTGGAAGAGAGTGAATGTAGGAGAGGGAAGGGGGTGAGGATCCAGCCTCTGCTTAAACTGTGATGAAGAAGAAGAATAAATGAAGAATGAATGGAAATTTTCATGTGATATCGATGCCATTATCCCTTCTCGTTTCCAATCTTAACCGTAAATCTTTCTATTTCGAAATTTACCTGTTTTTATTTTCCTTTTCCCCTATCCTGTTATACTTTCATTTTCCTTTCTCTTGCACCGCTCCCTTAATGTTTGCCCTAAAAAAACAAAAAAAAAAAAAAATCGCCATCTCCTTCAAAGCCGTCGACACGAGTCAAACAAGGGCGAATAAAACTCTCCTTCAATGAGAGAAAACAACAGAAGAGAGAAATCCTTTACGTGCAACTGGAGAGACCTCGTAACATCTTCAGGCTCCATTGACAAATGAGAGAAAAGCGAAACTAAAACCACCAAAAAAAGAAAAAAGGAAAGGCAATAAAACAGAATCTCTGTAGGGAAGATCGAATGAGAGAATGTAGATATTCATCTAGAAAGAGGGAGGGGGAGATGAGTGAGAAGGGAGAGGTAGTATGGAAGGGGGATAGGATGGAGGGTAAGGGGGTGGTAGTATTCGCCACCCCCACCCCCCACCCCCCACCCCTCGGCAAACCATTGTATGCAATGGTGTGTGCCTTCACTCAAATTTACTCTCGATTCCTCTTCAGATGAGTTGGACACTTGATGACGCAAGACCTTGACAGCCAAGACCAGACAGCAGAAGACAAGTCGGGCAGTTGTCCTAGGGTTGGACTTTGTTGGAAGGATTGGTGAGCAGGATTAAAGGAAGGGGGGAGGGAGGGAGGGGAGGAGTAGGGAGGGGATTAAACATATACCATCATAATTCATGTCAGAGGATAGTATTTTTTTCCCTTTCTTTTTTTTTGGTATAAATAAAATCTTAAATTTATTAAAGTCAAAAATTGTGAAGGACAGGTCATTTCGTCATGAAATTACAGCCTTGTTTATTCTAGGATTAAAGAAAGGGGGCGGGAGGAGAGGGAGGGGAAGAGGAGGGGGGAGAAGGGAGCGGTTGGGAAGAAACGAAGGGAAATCAGAAAAAGGGAAGGAAAACGGAGGGGAAGAATGGAAAGGGAGAAGCGTAGGAAGGGAGGTTAAGGGAGGAGAAGGGAGGAGAAGTGAGGTGAAAAGAAGCTGATGGCGGGGAGAAGGGAGGGGTTGGGACGAAGTGAAGGGAAGGAGAGGGAGGGGAAGGAGGGAAAGGGAAGGGAAAGGTGGGGAAGGTAAGGAAGAAGAAGCGAAGGAGGGGAGGTAAAGGGAGGGGAGGGGAAGAGAAGCTGATGGAGGGGAGAAGGGAGGGGTTGGGAAGAAGTGAAGGGGGAAGCAGAGGGAGGGGAAGGAAAGAGGAGGAGAAGGGGGGAAAGGGAAGAGAAAGGGAAGGAAGAAGGGGGGGGGGAAGGTGAAGGGAGGGGAGGGGAAATAAAGCAGATGAAAAGGTGAAGGGAGGGGATGGAAGGAAGTAAAAGGAAGAGAGGGGAGGGGGTTGTGGATACAGCTCCTGCCTAATATGATTCAGTGTTGGTATTTCAATAATAATAATAATAATAATAATAATAACAACTGGGGTTCCTGAATAACCGCAAATTAGCAGGTTGTATAAGAGAAATAAAGCGAGATCCCTAATTAACTTAAAATTTATGAAATCCTACGAAATATATATATATATATATATATATATATATATATATATATATATATATATATATATATATATAGCTTAAAATTCGTCCAACTAATGATTGCTAATCTGTTTGAGACTTCAAAAATGGATAATAATAAATGCGAATTGGTATTTCTGTCGAATATGTGATTACTGTAATTTTAAATTATGTTAAAAATATTAAAGTTAAAAAAACATTTCTTGTAATTTTAAATTATGTTCAAAATATTGAAGTTAATAAAACATTGCTTGTAATTTTAAATTATGTTAAAAATATTGAAGTTAAATAAACATTTCTTGTAATTTTAAATTATGTTAAAAATATTGAAGTTAAAAAAACATTTCTTGTAATTTTAAATGTATGTTCAAAATATTGAAGTTAAAAAAACATTTCTTGTAATTTCAAATCATGTTAAAAATATTGAAGTTAAAAAAACATTTCTTGTAATTTCAAATCATGTTAAAAATATTGAAGTTAAAAAAACATTTCTTGTAATTTCAAATCATGTTAAAAATATTGAAGTTAAAAAAACATTTCTTGTAATTTTAAATCATGTTAAAAATATTGAAGTTAAAAAAACATTTCTTGTAATTTTAAATTGTTAAAAATATTAAAGTTAAAAAAACATTTCTTGTAATTTTAAATTATGTTCAAAATATTGAAGTTAAAAAACCATTTCTTGTAATTTTAAATTATGTTCAAAATATTGAAGTTAAAAAACCATTTCTTGTAATTTTAAATTATGTTCAAAATATTGAAGTTAAAAAAACATTTCTTGTAATTTTAAATGTATGTTCAAAATATTGAAGTTAAAAAAACATTTCTTGTAATTTCAAATCATGTTAAAAATATTGAAGTTAAAAAAACATTTCTTGTAATTTTAAATTGTTAAAAATATTAAAGTTAAAAAAACATTTCTTGTAATTTTAAATTATGTTCAAAATATTGAAGTTAAAAAAACATTTCTTGTAATTTTAAATTATGTTCAAAATATTGAAGTTAAAAAACCATTTCTTGTCATTTCAAATCATGTTAAAAATATTGAAGTTAAAAAACCATTTCTTGTAATTTTAAATTATGTTCAAAATATTGAAGTTAAAAAAACATTTCTTGTAATTTTAAATGTATGTTCAAAATATTGAAGTTAAAAAAACATTTCTTGTAATTTCAAATCATGTTAAAAATATTGAAGTTAAAAAAACATTTCTTGTAATTTCAAATCATGTTAAAAATATTGAAGTTAAAAAAACATTTCTTGTAATTTTAAATGTATGTTCAAAATATTGAAGTTAAAAAAACATTTCTTGTAATTTCAAATCATGTTAAAAATATTGAAGTTAAAAAAACATTTCTTGTAATTTTAAATCATGTTAAAAATATTGAAGTTAAAAAAACATTTCTTGTAATTTTAAATCATGTTAAAAATATTGAAGTTAAAAAAACATTTCTTGTAATTTTAAATCATGTTAAAAATATTGAAGTTAAAAAAACATTTCTTGTAATTTCAAATCATGTTAAAAATATTGAAGTTAAAAAAACATTTCTTGTAATTTTAAATCATGTTAAAAATATTGAAGTTAAAAAAAACATTTCTTGTAATTTTAAATCATGTTAAAAATATTGAAGTTAAAAAAACATTTAATTTAAGTAACTCTGCAGGTTCCATTCAAATTATCCGGCAAATTTTCAGTAATTATAATTACAAAATATCAAAAAGAAATCACACGCTCATTCTGTTGAATTTCAAATTACTTGAAGTGAAAAATTTGCATTTCTAATGTACTTCACAAAAAGAGCGTGGATTTATTTTCACTTTAAAAAATAAATACATTTCGGTAAAAAAAAATGTAAACGTGGATTTTTCATTAAAAAAAATAAAAAATAAAAATATTGCCATGATTTGAGATAAGATGTCTCGGCTCCAAAGCCAATGTTCATTATTAAGTCAGCCTTCAAAGAGTTAATTAAACCCGCTTTCCAGAGATTAAAAATCAGAATAAATAAAATTACGCATTTCCTCCCCTTGTTGGCAACGCTAGAAGTGACAGGGGGGTGGGAGGAATGGTGGGACATCCGACCCCCACCCCCCGCCAAAAGGCCCCACTTCCATACCTGCCTGACTTCGAAACCCCCCCCCCACCAACCCCCCCAAACCTGCCTGACTTCGACCCCCCACACCTGCCTGACTTCGAGCCCCCCGCCAACCCCCCACACCTGCTTAACTTCGACCAACCCTCCACCCCCCCACCCCCACACCTACCTGACTTCGACCAACCCCGCACCCCCCCCCCCACACCCCCACACCTGCCTGACTTCGACCAACCCCCCCAACCCCCCCCACACCCCCACACCTGCCTGACTTCGACCAACCCCCCCCCAACCCCACACTTACCTGACTTCGACCAACCCAACGCCCCCAACCCCCACACCTGCCTGACTTCGACCTCCCCCCCCCAACCCCCCACACCTGCCTGACGTTCAGGAAAGAGTCGATGGATTTGTTGAAGTTGAAGGAGAGGAGAGACGACGTAGCCTTTGCAGAGGGTCAATTGAAGAGAGGAAGAGAAGGGTAGTTTTGTGAAGTACTTGTTGAATAGCAGGGAAATAAAATTGGGAGGGGGGGGGGGGGGCTTTGGGGAGACTGCATTCCTCTTCTCCTTTCCACTTTTGTTAAGTGCTTTAAGAGCGAGAGGTGTCTTTTGACGAACGCAGGTTTTGGTGGCTAATGTTGTCAAGTGCATGATGAGTAGTAACTGTCTTTGGTTAGTGTTCTCTTGCTTGAGGGTACACTCGGGCACAATATCCTATCTTATTTCTCTTCCTCATGTTTTGTTAAAGTTTTTACAGTTTATATAGGAAATGTTTATTTTAATGTTGTTACTGTTCTTAAAGTTATTAATTTTCCTTATTTCCTTTCCTCACTGGGCTATTTTCCCTGTTGGAGCCCCTGGGCTTATAGTATCCTGCTTTTCCAATTAGGGTTGTATATTAGCAAGTAATAATAATAATAATAATAATAATAATAATAAAAATAATAACATGACTTTATTAACTTTGGTTGTCGAGTGCTGAAAGAGCGCATACAGGCTTTTGACGAACAGACTTTTATCAACTCTTGTCATCAAGTTAGTGAAGAAGATTCTTCTTCTTGACAAGTTTTATCAACTTTTGTAGCCGAATGTTTAAAATTAGATCTCTGGTATTGCAGTGACTCTCAATAAAGTGTTGTGGGGGAAGTACACAAGAGTTATTTTTGTAAGCGCATTCATAGCAAGCTGTTCCTATCTTTAGAAGATTATGCCACAGATACTGTTAGAAGGTGGATGGACTGTATCAAGGATGACCTTCGATCAAAGGGATTAACGGTGATGAAGTGTGGGGCAGAAGTAGATGGAGAACGCTGGCCAGAAACATCGACCCCACATAAAAGTGGGAAAAGATGCAGACAAAAAAGAAGAAGCAACAGCTACTGTAAACTGTTCATATATTTACTATTTTTTTAATTGCCTTGACATGTACATAGAAAGACACAAGTTCAATATGTCCTTATAAAAAGTTGACTAGTGTCTGCAACCTCACCATCCTTGTGAACTGAGGATAGAGGTAAGTTTACATGCTGGCCCTCCCTGGTAGTAGCTTGGGTCGAGAGGGGCTCTGGGTGCTGACCGTATATATGGTCAGTCTCTAGAGCATTGTTCTGCCCCTTCCACTGTCATTCATGAGTAACCTTTAACCCTCAAACATGAAGAGATATTTTTTGACAGGATGAGGCATATTTGTACATATTTTTAATGACTATTGTTGTCAAATGAATAAAGAAAATTTTTCATGTATTGTCTTTATAGACCTTTATTATTAGAGGCATGTACTTTTCAACTAATTTAAAGAAAACACAATTGTAATAAAACTCTGAAAAAAACCTCTGAAGGACAGCCCTACACAGAAAGAATCAAGCCGACAACTTGTAGCGAGAACATTTAAAAACAAACTCACAAATCCGAAAGACATTTGGATATTCACTGGACACGGAAGAGTGACGATCAACGCTTCAGCAACCATGGGCCGCCCACAGTCGTAACTCTCCTGGTAAATAATTCACGAGTCTGATAAGGTCATTTAAGTGAAGTTTCTTAACCTACATCTACGGGTAGGTGCTGGAAAGCTGATCACGCCAAACCGAAAGGTGTGAAACAGATGCTGTGGAAAGAACGGGGTAACCGAATGGCCTAAAAAGGGGCCACCCGATGAGATACTACCACTAAGAGAGTTATGGCGTCCTTTGACTGGCCAGACAGTAGTAGATTGGATCCTTCTCTCTGGTTACGGTTCACTTTCCCTTTGCCTACACATACACCGAATAGTCTAACATATTCTTTACATATTCGCCTGTCCTCACACACCTGACAGCACTGATATTACCAAAAAAATTCTTCTTCGCTCACGGAGTTAATTACTGGACTGTAATTGAGCAGTGGCTACTTTCCTCTTGGTAAGGGTATAAGAGACTCTTTAGCTATGGTAAGCAGCTCTTCTAGGAGAAGGACACTCCAAAATCATACCAATGTTCTCTAGTCTTGGGTAGTGTCATAACCTCTGTACCATGGTCTTCCACTGGCTTGGGTTAGAGTTCTCTTACTTGAGGGTACACTCGAGCACACTCTTCTATTTAATTTCTCTTTCTCTTGGTTTGCTATAGTTTTTTGTAGTTTATCTAGGAAATATCTATTTTAATGTTGTTACTGTTCTTAAAATATTTTATTTTTCCTAGTTTCCTTTCCTTACTGGGCTATTTTCTCTGTTGGAGCCCCTGGGCTTACAGCATCCTGTTTTTCCAACTAGGGTTGTAGTTTAGCAAGTAACAATAATAAATAACAAATAATAAACAATATATAATTAATAATAATAATAAAAATAATAATAGTAATAAATATAATTATAATAATAATAATAATAATAATAATAATAATAATAATAATAATAATAATAATAATGGGGTGACATGCAAGGAGCCCTATAAAAAAGTAATTCTGAGAGTCTTCTGTGACCTATAACTGGTATCTTCCGCTACAATGAAAAAATGTAACAGTCCTAAGGAACCCAATGAACGAGGCTCAGGACCATTCACAAATTCAAATATTCAAAATAGGAAAAAACCTCTCGATATAAGCTACATTACGCGATCCTATCCGAGACGCGAAATCCACTCATCGCAACCAAAGGTTTTTGTAATATAATTTTAAGATTAAAAGATTTACTTAGAAATAAATTGCAATCAAACGATCTTAATAGACTGCCAGTATTGAATATTCAAATTTATCCAAATTATGCTTTACCCTTTAGAAGGAAATTCCTTTGCAAGCTATTGGAACCCTCAATTGCAATTCAGTAATTTTTAAGGAACTCGGATAATAGATTTAGCCTACCTGGTTTTGAGTGCGTAAAAAAACTTTTTTTTTTCATTCATAATTTTTTTGTAATTCTGATTTATGAACATTAATCTTATTCACCAGTCGTTTTCGTTCACGAAAGAGGTTTCATTAATGAAATGATGTAGCCCTGATGATAGCTGGGACCTACTGGCTGAAACATGTCTCAAAAATGGTACAGCCCTGATGACAGCTGGGAACTACTGGCTGAAACATGTCTCAAAAATGGTACAGCCCTGATGACAGCTGGGAACTACTGGCTGAAACATGTCTCAAAAATGGTACAGCCCTGATGACAGCTGGGAACTACTGGCTGAAACATGTCTCAAAAATGGTACAGCCCTGATGACAGCTGGGACCTACTGGCTGAAATATGTCTCAAAAATTATGTAGCCCAGATGATAGCTGGGACCTACTAGCTGAAACATGTTTCAAAAATGGTATAGCCCTGATGATAGCTGGAACCTACTGGCTGAAAAAATGTCTTAAAAATGGTATAGCCCTGATGATATCTGGGACCTACTGGCTGAAACATGTCTCAAAAATGGTATAGCCCCGATGATAGCTGGGACCTACTAGCTGAAACATGTTTCAAAAATGGTATAGCCCTGATGACAGCTGGGACCTACTGGCTGAAATATGTCTCAAAAATGGTATAGCCCTGATGATAGCTGGAACCTACTGGCTGAAAAAATGTCTTAAAAATGGTATAGCCCTGATGATATCTGGGACCTACTGGCTGAAACATGTCTCAAAAATGGTATAGCCCCGATGATAGCTGGGACCTACTAGCTGAAACATGTTTCAAAAATGGTATAGCCCTGATGATAGCTGGAACCTACTGGCTGAAAAAATGTCTTAAAAATGGTATAGCCCTGATGATATCTGGGACCTACTGGCTGAAACATGTCTCAAAAATGGTATAGCCCCGATGATAGCTGGGACCTACTAGCTGAAACATGTTTCAAAAATGGTATAGCCCTGATGATAGCTGGAACCTACTGGCTGAAAAAATGTCTTAAAAATGGTATAGCCCTGATGATATCTGGGACCTACTGGCTGAAACATGTCTCAAAAATGGTATAGCCCCGATGATAGCTGGGACCTACTAGCTGAAACATGTTTCAAAAATGGTATAGCCCTGATGACAGCTGGGACCTACTGGCTGAAATATGTTTCAAAAATGGTACAGCCCTGATGACAGCTGGGACCTACTGGCTGAAATATGTTTCAAAAATGGTACAGCCCTGATGACAGCTGGGACCTACTGGCTGAAACATGTTTCAAAAATGGTATAGCCCTGATGACAGCTGGGACCTACTGGCTGAAAGATGTCTCAAAAATTATGTAGCCCAGATGATAGCTGGGACCTACTAGCTGAAACATGTTTCAAAAATGGTATAGCCCTGATGACAGCTGGGACCTACTGGCTGAAATATGTCTCAAAAATTATGTAGCCCAGATGATAGCTGGGACCTACTAGCTGAAACATGTTTCAAAAATGGTATAGCCCTGATGACAGCTGGGACCTACTGGCTGAAACATGTCTCAAAAATGGTATAGCCCCGATGATAGCTGGGACCTACTAGCTGAAACA
>NC_090741.1:43440870-43443370 GCF_036898095.1 Palaemon carinicauda | reverse complement strand
CACTTATACTTTCAAATTAATCTCTCATTGAAATCAAAACAATTCGTTTAAAGAAGCAGACTTTTCATTTACTTTCTCTTTTCCAGAATTTTATCGAGTAGGAAAAGGGAACTTGTAAAGTGATAACGAGACGAATGCAACTGAGTTTATTCAACAAGATAACAAGTTTATGTACATACAACTGAGAGTAAGAATGGCACAAAATACAAAGCATGCGATAGCAAGCTAAAACAGGGTAATATGATCACCGCGGGGAGAGCGAGATATATATATATATATATATATATATATATATATATATATATATATATAATTTCCATATATATACAGTATATATACATATATATACAGTATATATACATGTGTATATATATATAATATATATATATATATATATATAATATTATATATATATATATAATATATATATATATATATAAACTACCGTTACAGTGTACTAACGTGTACGAAACACGTGCGCTACAAACTTTCAAAATTGTGATTTAAAATCCGTTAAATACAAAATCCGGATAGAACTAAAAACCTGCAACAGACCTTAGAATTCTGGCAGTGAATATAGGTCCCTCTTTCAAAGTATATTCAAAGTAAATTCCAATCAAATTCGCTTACGGGTTGCCAACGCAAGAGCCCGTGTCTTGCATAAGGCAAGGCAATCTTTACAGAACAGACTAGAACAGGCAGTGAGTGGCAATGGGTCACAAGGAAGTTAGAAAGGCCAATAAATTGAGTATAGTTATTTGTTCTTTCACTTTTCAAGTCCTAGGCCTGAAGTTTTTTCCCACCACATAGGCCTACTCATGCGAAATCTTTCTTGGACTGTTTTCAAGGTTACAGTAAGGCCAGTTCTATGTTAATTTTCATTTTAATTTAAATATTTTTGAAATAATATTTTTACATTAAGATGCGTCACTTTCAATAATTCTTTTTTCATTTATATCACTCATTATCATTTAAAGATCAATTTCCATTTATTATCTGACTTGGTAAAAGAAATCTTTAACAATATTTCCTTCTTTACCAGAGACCGTGGAAAAATCATATACTTTCTCGAGATCATATGGTAGGCCTATATAGGGTCATGTGGCTAAGATATTTAGCTAAGAAAGGTCTACCTTAAAAAAAAAACACTTTTATTTAACCTTTCATTTTTCACTTGATTTTTTTCAGGGGGTTGGGTCTGAACTTAGAAGAAAGGAATCAAGTTACCACCTATATTACTAAGTTCAGATGCCTCAATAATGATAAAACTGTCCTCCCGAAAAACTGGGGTGCTTGGAACACCATCACTCAAAAAAAAAAAAAAAAAAAAAAAAAAATGTGAAACCATATTCACAAATAATGAACAATATGTATGTATATATATATATATATATATATATATATATATATAGAGAGAGAGAGAGAGAGAGAGAGAGAGAGAGAGAGAGAGAGAGAGAGAGAGAGAGAGAGATAGATAGAGAGAGAGAGAGAGATAGATAGATAGATAGATAGATAGATATTTAGATAGATATTACACGTGTGTTTGTGGCATAGTTTACCATTACTCACGCGGAATAAACAAATATACGAACCAGTAAAACTGATAAATCGTTTGGACATTGTTCAAACACAAAAATAAATCCCTTCAGTTCCACACGTTTGAGAGAGAGAGAGAGAGAGAGAGAGAGAGAGGAGAGAGAGAGAGAGAGAGAGAGAGAGAGAGAGAGACGCACCTTTAAGCAAATTTTGCAATCCAGCACCAAATGCATATGTACGTGCAAATAGTCCGCTTATGTTTTATTTTGCCTTGGCATGCAACACTAACATTAATCATCAATTTTCATGTAAGTTTTATTACCTTTTCGAGTTACCTATTACATTTGAATTTTCATTTTGAAACATTAATTACATCAATACTCAAAATGAGTTTAAAAAAAGAAACTGGAAAATCTCCTTCGCAATCAATTCTAATTAATTATCAATTTTCATCAAGTTTAATTACCTTTTCGAGATACCTATTACATTTACATTTTCATTTTAAAACATTAATTATATCAATAATCAACATAATAATGATAATAGTAACTAAAAAATGGACCTGGAATCTTCATGAGAAAACAAGCTGCTGATTTTCATCTTAATTTGTTGGACAGAAACTTACGGTCTATTAAATTTCTTATTCCTGATCTAGATATTAATCTTTGGCACCGTCGTTCAATTAGTTCATTATGCATGTTGCATAAGATTTTTCATAACTCTGACCATCCTTTACATTCAGATCTCCCTGGACAATTCTATCCTGTTCGTAATACTAGGCAGGCTGTTAATTCTAATAGCCAGGCCTTCTCCATCATGAGGCTCAATACTACACAGTATTCTAGAAGTTTTATTCCAGCTGTTACCAAGTTGTGGAATGATCTTCCTAATCGGGTAGTGGAATCAGTAAAACTCTAAAAGTTCAAAGTTGGAGCACATGTTTTCATGTTGACCAGGCTGACAT
>NC_090741.1:43415870-43425870 GCF_036898095.1 Palaemon carinicauda | reverse complement strand
ACAGCAGATAAATAAATAAATATATGGGATAACAGCAGATAAATAAATAAATATATGGGACAACAGCAGATAAATAAATAAATATATGGGATAACAGCAGATAAATAAATAAATCTATGGGATAACAGAAGGTAAATAAATAAATATATGGGATAACAGCAGATAAATAAATAAATATATGGGATAACAGCAGATAAATAAATAAATATATGGGACAACAGCAGATAAATAAATAAATATATGGGATAACAGCAGATAAATAAATAAATCTATGGGATAACAGAAGGTAAATAAATAAATATATGGGATAACAGCAGATAAATAAATAAATATATGGGACAACAGCAGATAAATAAATAAATATATGGGATAACAGCAGATAAATAAATAAATATATGGGACAACAGCAGATAAATAAATAAATATATGGGACAACAGCAGATAAATAAATAAATATATGGGATAACAGCAGATAAATAAATAAATATATGGGACAACAGCAGATAAATAAATAAATATATGGGATAACAGCAGATAAATAAATAAATATATGGGACAACAGCAGATAAATAAATAAATATATGGGATAACAGCAGATAAATAAATAAATCTATGGGATAACAGAAGGTAAATAAATAAATATATGGGACAACAGCAGATAAATAAATAAATATATGGGATAACAGCAGATAAATAAATAAATATATGGGATAACAGCAGATAAATAAATAAATATATGGGATAACAGCAGATAAATAAATAAATCTATGGGATAACAGAAGGTAAATAAATAAATATATGGGACAACAGCAGATAAATAAATAAATATATGGGACAACAGCAGATAAATAAATAAATATATGGGATAACAGCAGATAAATAAATAAATATATGGGACAACAGCAGATAAATAAATAAATATATGGGATAACAGCAGATAAATAAATAAATATATGGGACAACAGCAGATAAATAAATAAATATATGGGATAACAGCAGATAAATAAATAAATTAATGAATAGAAAATAAATAAACAAAAGCAAAATTTTCCAAACTAAAAAACAAAAGTAGCGAAGACAAAAATATCGATATTATTTTTTTGAGAAATTCCGGATAAGAATGTTTCGAATGTTTCAATAACCGAAAATACAAAATAAAAGCAGTTTCCAAAATTTTTAAAATTAAAGAAAAATCTTATGATAAAAACAAAAGCATTTCGAAGACTCCGAAAACAAAAGCAGCTTTAAGACAGCAATTGTAGAAGCAGTTTCAGAACACAGAAAGCAAAACCCATTTCTAAGACTAATAATAAAATCAGTTCCAATGTCCCACAAAACAATAAAATTCTTTCAATATACTAAAAAGAAAACGCTAATAAAAGTAAAAAACATGAATAAACAAAAATATTAAAAAAAAAAAACTATAAAATATATTATTTACTTACAGAAAGAGACTTCCCCATCACTCGTAGACTTTCATATTACCTGAAAAGAGAAAATATTTTTAATAATTATTATTCCTTTCTAAAACTAATTATTATCATATGACCACAACTTTTTGAATTACAATGAATATGGTTTGGGCATGCTGTTCGCACTCCCCAAGAGAGATTAGTTCACCAAACGTTCAGGTGGGCTCCACAAGGCACTGGAAGAGTTGGAAGAACCAGGCCTACATGACTGAGGATTATGAAGCGCGAAGCAGGAGATGATGAATGGAGAAGTATGAATTAAAAGCTCAAGATAGAGACGACTGGCGAAATCTAACCGAGGCCCTTTGCGTCAATAGGCGTAGGAGGAGATGATGATTATGATGATGATGAAAATATACAATATTATCATTTTCAACATTACCTGCTAAGCTACAACCCTAGTTCGGAAAGCAGGATGCTATAATCCCAAGGGCTGCAACAGGAAAATATAGCCCAGTGCGGAAAGGAAATAAGGAAATAAATAACCTACAACAGAAGTAATGAACAGTTAAAATAAAATATTTTAAGAACAGTAACAACATTAGAAAATATCTTTCTTATGCAACCTATAAAAAGAGACTTATGGCAGACTGTTAAAACTGAGAACATTTGAGCAGTATTGAGCCTCATGATGGAGAAGGGAATACTATTAGTATTAATTATTGGTAATGTAACTCTACTATGTCTTTAAGAGATTTTTTCAATTTCGGTTTGATTTTCGTTCAATTTTGTACCGAGTACTGACATAGGATGAACAACAAAATATTCTTTTCTAACTTGAGATAAAAAACGAAATATATTGAAAACTTTCAGCCTCTTAAGAGAAGAAAGTTATAAGATTCAGGGAAAACAGAAACAGGAAGAAAACTAAAATACTTTGTAGTAGAGGGATAAAAAAAAGGTAGATAAATGGCACCTGTGGATTACCAATTTCCACAGAGTAAATGATACAAGAGGTTAGATGCGAAGTGGTGTGTGTGTGTGTGTGTGTGTGTGTGTGTGTGTGTGTTTGTTTATGAACAGCTTCCTGGCCACAATTTTAACCGTAATGAAACTTGCAGGGATTAACTTATGCAAAAAGCTGTAAGTCATTAAATTTTGGAAGGTCAAGGTCAAAGGTCAAAGTTCAAGGTCAAAGATCAAGGTTACGGTGAAGCAAAATGTCCAATTCACATAATCAGCCACAGGCTTAGACATCGTTGTCACAGAGACTTCAAACTTGGAATCATCTTTAAGTGTATGAAAATCCACGCCAATTATTACATGTCAAGGTCAAAGATCAAGGTCGAGCAAAAGGTCGAGAAATAAGCTGCCACCGCGGAGGTCTGCACTCTACTGAGTACCCCTCTAGTTATTATTATTATTATTATTGCTGCGTGTCATTTCATGATCCTTTAATTCAATGTATAAGCCTCTTTTGAAGAATTCGTATTTCAAAAAAAAAAATGCAGGAAATAGGCTGAAGTCACCCTTGATAGAGGAAACGACTTAATATTAAAAAGGAAATACACAAATACACACACACACACACACACATATATATATATATATATATAGAGAGAGAGAGAGAGAGAGAGAGAGAGAGAGAGAGAGAGAGAGAGAGAGAGAGAGAGAGAGAGGAGAGAGAGAGAGAGAGAGAGATCAAAATCCTACTGTGATACCAAACGGGAAAAAAAGAAAATCTCACAAATCCTGATCCCTGTCCTTCAAAACGAGCGATATCCATCATCAAAGAAAAACATTCACTCCACTGGATTTATGAACAAATCCAAACTAAGGAAGAAATACGAGAATTAATTTCGCGAAAGTGACCTTCCAATTTTGCAATCGCGTCCCTCCGTTTGCTAATCTCTTCGTATTTAACAATCTATATTTAGCCATCTATATTTACCTTTCCCCGTTCCATACAAAAATGACATATGCGAAATGGAATGGATACAATAACGTATCGAGAGGGTCTTTCCTGTAAGAATTGCACCGCCATATTGGTTAGCACTGAGCTTAGTTGCTATTTTCAGATCATCCCCCCTGATGCAACAATAAAGTTCATATCCATATTCATTTTGTGGCAAGTGTTGCAATGCTTGAACCGATCGGATTTTCTGAAATTGGGGTTTAAAGTTATGTAATCTAGAAGAATAATATGAGATTTGGTTATGTTGTAACATCAGACCCCCCCCAAAAAAAAAAAAAATATTCTCCAGGTTTCTTGTTCTTAAAAAAATGGAAGTTCGTAAGTACAAGAAAAGTGTTCTTAACAATATAAAGTAAAATATTTAAGGAACTATAAAAAAAATTAGGTACAGTCTACGTACTGTATGTGACAAAAAAAACGACTTAAAAATCGAAGTAGGTAAAAAAAAAAAAAAAAAAAAAAAAAAAAAAAAAAAAACACCTACTACTTTGGAATCCTGAATAAAGAGTTGGTGTTTAAACGTTTTAAAAAAACCCACAAGTCTCTTTCTCGATGAATTCTAAATTCATATGAACAACTTTAATAAGACAAATATGAATATATTGTAAATATTAACTCTTTAAAATCTTTATAACAAAATCAAAGGTCAAGACGTCTACACATTTAACTATCGTGTCCTGAAACACTATCGGTCACAATGAATCCGATTTATCAACATTAGGTTTCCCATTAAAACTCGCGTGATCAACTCCAAAAAGACAAATATAAAGATATTTAAGATATAAGCTCTAAAAAAAACCTTCATAACTAAAGGTAAGGCCAGCAAGTATACTAATTTCAATTCCAGGCCTTGGCCCCTTACTATAGTCAATTCTTTTTACTAAGGGCGATTTGCACCGACTGGCAGGGGGTGCCCTTTTAGCTCGGAAAAGTTTCCTAATAGCTGATTGGTCGGAAGTATTTTTGTCCGACCAATCTAATCCGAGCTAAAATGGCACCTCTGCAAGTCTGTGCAATACTGCCTCACTATAAAAAATTGACTATAGTCTCATTTATTGAAGGTAGGTTGCCACGCCACAATGCGAAACACCTTCAGGCTTTTGGAGGCGGCTTAAGTGAGTTCTAATTCCTCTCTTTTTTTCTCTCTCTCTTTTTTTAAAGGCCGCTCATGAATGGCATAGGCAAGGGGCGGTGACATTGTCCTATCAAGCAGGACAATTCCTTAGAGACTGACCATGTATTATATGATCAGCGCCCAAGCCCCCTCTCCAACCAGGCTAAGACCAGGGAGGGCCAGGCGATTGCTGCTAATGACTAAGCAGATAGACCTATAGGCTCCCCCAAAACCCACAACCTTAGCTCAAAAGGATGGTAAGGTTGCAGACACTAATGGCACAAACGAGTCTGAGCGGGATTCGAACTCTCGACTGGCAAACACCAGGCAGAGACATTACCAATGAGGCCACGACAACAATAAATCGACGGAGAGAATAAAAAAGAAGCAAACGCACACAATAAAATAGAATGAAAATATATTTCCCATTTAATTCTATTCTTCTTTCACTGCTCATTACACAGCCCTCCCTGCCTCTCTTCAAGGACTTCTGAAGCACCCAGATAGCATTCGCTCCACTGGACTGGATGCTCTCTTCTTGCACCCAGCGCAATAAAATATCACCTTATCATTATCAATTTTTTTATACCATTATTATTACCGTCGCCAACGAAGTTGGAAGGAGGTTATGTTTTCAAACTTAAGCTTAAAAAAAAAAAAAAAACAACGGAATATATCGATAAACTTTCAGCCTCTTAAGGGAAAACAGAAACAGGAAAAACTACAAAATTTTGTAATCAAAGGATAAAAAAAGGTAGATAAATCGCGTAACCTTAGGATTACCAATTTCTACAAAGAGAATGATAGAGGTTAGATGCGGAGTGGTGTGTGTGTGTGTGTGCGTGAACAGGTCCCTGGCCACATTTTTAATCGTAATGAAATTTGCAGGGATTAACTAATATGTAAAAAGCTGGAACTGATAAAGCTTAGGAAGGTCAAAGTCAAAGGTCAAGGTCACGGTCGAGAAAAAGGTCAAGAAATAAGCTGCCGCGGCGGAGGTCTGCGCTCTATTGAGTGCCCCTCTGGGTATAATTGTTATCCCTGGTATTGTAATTATACTCTGTACAGGAAAATAACAACAAATTTTTATTCTATTATTATCACTATTATAAGTCTAGATAATTTACCTTTAATCTTTTCAGTAAACTATTGACATATTTAAAAAATTATTGTTAGTAACATTATCCCTAGGTTTCTTGTACCCTATGGAATAAACAATATCATATCATTACTTTATATAAATGTTTATCATCACTATTCTTAAAATAATATGTTTACATTAAGATTACTAAGGATTCCAATATTCATTTGCATATGATAAGATTTGAATATTATTATTGTTCAAGTTGATTTAATGAAAATATTAATTGTTTAAAACTATTCCAAATAATTTACAATTTTACTGTTATTAAATCAATAATTCCATTATTACTGTTAAGTCCGTATCATTTCCGTAAGATATCAACGATGAGTATCGTTGCCTCCACCAACGAAGTTGGGAGGAGGTTATGTTTTCGCCCCGTTTGTCTGTTTGTTTGAGAACAACTTCCTGGCCACAATTTTACTCACAGAGTAATGAAACTTTTCAGGGATTAATTGTTATGTTAAGACTTGGATGGGATTCAATTGTGAAACTCTTAGGTCAAACGTCAAGGTCGAGCAAAAGATCCGTCAAGGTCAAGGTCAAGGTTGACCGAAATAACCCTAGCCTTGACCCCAAGTTCATACATGATTGTCAAAAAGACTTCAAATACACCAACGGTCTAAATTGATTCTGGGAAAGGCAAGCTGGTTTCAAGAAATAGACTGCCATGGCGGAGGTCTGCATTCTCAAGGTGCTTTTCTTGTTACTATTATCTTTGAGGAATATCTCCCTACACTCAAAAGTATTCCCTATTTACCTGGTACTGATTTTCCTGTTTCTTTTACAAAGAATTGAAGAAAAAACGACAAAAACAACAACAACGACAACCATCAATCATGAAAGAGATTCTGATGGATACTTGCACATGAAACAGCCATTGACACAGATTAGTATGTGCAATACTAAGTGACTCTGAACTGTGGAGGAGGATCGGAGATTTGATATGAAAGCGGAGGGGGGGGGTGAGGGGTTGAGGCTGGATGAGAGGGGAGGGGAGGTAATTTCAATCAAAAGGCCTGAATAGCGTCATTAGACCCTGTGTCACTCTGTGATTTCCGTATGGACAGGTATGTGTCATATGGATGAGGAGAAGTAGAATCGATGCAGGATACTTAGCAAATTATAATATATATATATATATATATATATATAGAGAGAGAGAGAGAGAGAGAGAGAGAGAGAGAGAGAGAGAGAGAGAGAGAGAGAGAGAGAGAGAGAGAGAGCAAATGCTGATGTACTTCCAGCTTTGCCATGCCCGAAACGTATATCTTTAGGGAAATTAACTCAAAGTAGATTCAAATACCAAAGGATTTAACATAAACGTCCTCAATAACTAAAGGAAATGGTTAGTTAAATAACAAAGTAACGTTTGAAATAGTTTTATGCCTTTGGAAAAACAGAGTCCAGGAGGTTTAAAGGCTTAAAGGCCACTCATGAATGGCAGAGGCAAGAGACAGTGACATTGTCCTATCAATCAGGACAATACCCTAGAGACTGACCATATACTGTATACAAATGATCAGCGCCCAAACCACCCCTCCCCCCGCAGCTGGGACCAAGGAGGGCCAGGCAATGGCTGCTGATGACTCGGCAGATAGACCTATAGGCTACCCCAAAACCCCCATCCTTAGCCCACAAGGATGGTGAGGCTGCAGCGACCAAAGGAACTTACGTGGTCCAGCGGGACTCAAACACCAGTCTGGCGTTCACCAGTCAGGGACGTTACCACATCGGCCAATACTTAACTCCTCCTTCATTACAACCAATCACAGTTAACTAGCAACCAGGTACATAAGACGTTGTTTACGTCAACATTTCGCCTCGCTCCAAAATTAAGCTTGGGACCTTTCGTCAGCGAGGTGATTGCCATAACCAATTGTATTCAGGTGAGTGGGGCAGACCCACATATTATTTTAAGGACTACAGATGGGGATGAATTAAAATAATCAGTTTCTTAGGGTTTATCATAACTTGGATGGGTAACAACCAATAATTTATAGTTTTTATTCATGGTGATTCTTCCATGCATGAAGTTAATCACCTCTAGATTCTAACAGTACGTGGATGGGTGACCACCCAAGAAAGCTAGATACTGTAAATAATCATTCAATACATTGAGACTTGCTATAAACCTTAGGAGACTGGGGAGCGGGGAGAGGTCAAAGTGAGACCCTGTGAAATTAAAGAGAAAATTAACAGGGGAAAACGCACCAAAATTATAGTCCATTTCTTTTGGCGATGCATATTTGCACCGACTCGCGGCGGAGCCCTTTTAGCTCGGAAAAGTTTCCGGATCGCTAATTGGTTAGAATTATCTTGTCCAACCAATCAGCGATCCGGAAACTTTTCCGAGCTAAAAGGGCACCGCTGCGAGTCGGTGCAAATATGCATCGCTAAAAGAAATGGACTATAGGTGTAGTTTCACATAGAAAAAAATACACTTACACAAGTTTAAAGTAAGTTTGAGTAACAATGAGGCTCTGGATTTTAAATAGTTGGCAAATGGGTTAATAGCCTACACAGAAACGGCATCGGGCTTTATGAGATAAGCAGATGGGCTAATAGATATCTATGAGACCCAGAAACTATACCTTTATGAGGCATTAGATTTTTATGAGATCATGGAACAGGGGACACTAAGAGAGCTTTTGGATCTTAATGTGACTGGAATTTTTTTTAACGTGGATATTTATGTGACCCTGAATCTCTACGGACTCTAGATATTTATAATAATATGGATTTTCAGGAAAATATAGGTCTAGGTTGCATATTGGAAACGTCTCTGTCTGGCGATTGCTGGACTGGCGTTCGAGTTCCATTCAACTCGACAGTTTTTTGTAGTGTCTACAGCCTCACCATTTTTGTGAGCTAAGGAGGGGGGGGCCGTCAGGGGAGCCTATAGGTCTACCTGTTGAATCATCAGCACCCATTGGCTGGCCTTCCCTGTTCTAGAATGGGTGGAGAGGGGGCTTGGGCATTGATCACACACGCACACGTGCACACACACACACACACGTGCACACACACACACCTTATATATATATATATATATATATATATATATATATATATATATATATATATATATATATATATATATATACATATACAGTATATATATATATATATATATATATATATATATATATATATATATATATGTATATATATATATATATATATATATATATATATATATATATATATGTATATATATATATATATATATATATATATGTATATATATATATATATATATATATATATATATAATATATATATATATATATATATATATATATATATATATATACATATATATATATATATATATATATATATATATATATATATGTATATATACATGGTCAGTCTCTAGGGCTCAGTTCTGTTAGCTAAGGCATTGTCGCTGCCCCTTGCCTCTGCCATTCATGAGCAGCCTTTATACCTTTAAACCCTGGATCTCTATGAGAACCTAGAAGAATACAATGAGTAAATGAAATAAGAAATATATTTAAAGCTTAGGACCTTATAGAACCTGAACCTGAGAAATCTTCTAGGAGGAAGACACTCCAAAATCAAACCGTCGTTCTCTTTTCTTGGGTAGTGCCATAGCCTCTGTACCATGGTCTTCCACTGTCTTGGGTTAGAGTTCTCTTGCTTGAGGGTACACTCGGGCACACTTCTATCTTTTTTTCTTTTCCTCTTGTTTTGTTAAATTTTTATAGTTTATATAAGAAATGTTTATTCAATGTTGTTACTGTTCTTAAAATACTTTATTTTTCCTTGTTGCCTATCCTCACTGGGCTATTTTCCCTGTTAGAACCCATCGGATTGTAGTGTCCTGTTTTTCCAACTAGGGTTGTAGCTTGGCAAGTAATGGTAATGAATCACAAAAAGTAAAATGAAAGTTTTGAATCTTCTAACGTCCTTCGAAGTAGAAAGGTTGTTTATTTCTCACTAAATTTCATATATTTATTTTATTCGCCATTACAAAAATAAATCTTTATTCATGGTGATTCTTCCATGCATGAAGTTAATCACCACTGGATTCTAACAGTACGTGGATGGGTGACCATCCAAGAAAGCCAGATACAGTAAACATCATTCAATACATTGAGACTTGCTATAAACCTTAGGAGACTGGGGAGCGGGGAGGGGTCAAAGTGAGACCCTGTGAAATTAAAGAGAAACTTAACAATGGAAAACACCAAAATTAGGTGTAGTTTCACATAGAAAAAATACACTTACACAAGTTTAAAATAAGTTTGGGTAACAATGAGGCTCTGGATTTTAAATAGTTGGCAAATGGGTTAATAGCCTACACAGAAACGGCATCGGGCTTTATGAGATAA
>NC_090741.1:43408370-43410870 GCF_036898095.1 Palaemon carinicauda | reverse complement strand
ACAGTATTCTAGAAGTTTTATTCCAGCTGTGAACCAGTTGTGGAATGATCTTCCAAATCGGGTAGTTGAATTAGTAGAACTTCAAAAGTTCAAAATTGGAGCAAATGTTTTTATGTTGACCAGGCTGACATGAGTCTTTTTATAGTTTATATATGACATATCTGTTATTGACGGTGTTAATAGTTTATATAGGACATATCTGTTTTGACGCTGTTACTGTTTTTAGAATGATATATTGTTAATTTATTCTCATCATTTATCTATTTCCTTATTTCCGTTCCTCACATCTTGCTTATCCAACTGGGGTTGTAGCTTGGCTAGTAGTAGTAATAATAATAATAATAATAATAATAATAATATCACATCGAGCACATGTTCTCTGTTCAAATTATCTCAACATTCATAAACAAATAAAAAAAAAAAATAAATCCTCTACAATGATGGATTTCCTTAAGCCCTGTCCACACAATCGAGCATGCCCGACGGGCAAACAGTGATACCAGGCCACAATAGTTAGTGAAAATGAGGGTTGATGACGTCAAAAGCGGGAAAACTAAAGGCAGGGATCTGGCAACACTGTATGATGCCAGATCCCTGCCTGTGGTTTTCCCGCTCCTGACGTCATTAACCCTCATTCTTACTAACTATTGTGGTCTGGTATCACTGTTTGCCCGTCGGGCATGCTCGATCGTGTGGACAGGGCCTTATACCTTTGCTGATACATACAGAGAAACAACGATTAAACAAACGAATGCTACCAGCAAATGAAAAGAAAACAACAACTGCCCCCAGATAAACATCCATAGTTTTAAGATAAATAGTCACTTCAGTAGAATTGCATGTTAATATTCTCATTGTGAATATTAATGTGCATATTTTTTAAAATAGTATTTTCCGAGTACATTTTTCAATTTTAAAGGTAGAGTCTCAGATAATTGAGAAAAGTGACAGGCATTACCAAACATTTCGCCCATTCACCATGAACCGGTAAGTTATATAGCAAAACCATCCCATTCTGCCATTTATATATATATATATATATATATATATATATATATATATATATAATATATATATATGTATGTATGTATACACACACACACACACATATATATATATATATTTATATATATATATATATATATATATATATATAATGCATTTTCTCCTTTTGACCGGGATAAGACAAAAAAGTTTAAATGAGGATGCAGTTACTAGGGAACATTTGTCTTTTCCCAATGGCCACCCATCCAAATACTGACCAAAATCAAAGTTGCGCAACTTCCCAGATTAAACGTCTTTATTTCTCATCTTCCAAATGAAAAATTATTTCATATAAACGAAGAGTTAGTAATCTTAACTAACAAATACTACTAATGTGTAGAAAAATTCAAATCTCGTCTGTTGTAAATAAAAAACAAAACTTGAACTTATATCTAAACAATATCCCCAAATATCTGATATTTGTAAATTCAAAAAGGAGTTTGGGTAATATATTAGAAACAGCTGAATGGAAAGGTGGAAAGATGACTCGACATCTGTCACTGAATATTTCAAAATCTATGTTCTTTGCTTTGTGCATGAACACTGAAGAACTGTAAGAGAGATGGGTGAATATTTTGAGAGAGAGAGAGAGAGAGAGAGAGAGAGAGAGAGAGAGAGAGAGAGAGAGAGAGAGAGAGAGAGAGAGAGAGAGAGAGAGAGAGATTATACCATACACGGAGTGAGAAAGATTAGCAGTGAGAAGACAAGTGGGCTGGCAAATACACAACTCTCTCTCTCTCTCTCTCTCTCTCTCTCTCTACACACACACATATATACACAAAACTGTAGTGATATATATAAAGATAGAGAGAGAGAGAGAGAGAGAGAGAGAGAGAGAGAGAGAGAGAGAGAGAGAGAGAGCTATTTCTGTCTCTGTAGATAATACTTTTTTCTCTTTGCAGATAATATTTCTCTTTACCAGTATATAACCGCTCAAACTATAAAACGTCGTAGAATCGGAGGATAGGAAGTTGGATAGTAGCGAGATCTGGGGAGTAGACAGAAGGATGGAGGGAAGAGGAGTGGACATTTGGGAGAAGGATAGACGGTTAAGGGAATGGACAAATAAATTCTATGCCATATGTATAAGCAATAAAGTTATGATAAACGAGAAAAAAGTAAAGGGATGAATAGATATCAAGGTGGAGAGTGGATAGGTAGATAGGCATGAGCCCACCCCCCCCCCCCACCCCCGGCCTTCTCTGTCTCTAGAGCAAGTGCTATTCTTTCACTTATTGATTGACTGGACAAAAATAGCGGTGAATCTCGATTCATTCTTTTATCCGATTCACAAGTGGTCGCTTCCAACATCAATTTCTTTGTGGTGGGAGGAGGAGGAGGAGGAGGAGGAGGAGGAGGAGGAGGAGGAGGAGGAGGAGGAGGAGGAGCTCTTGTGCAGGAAGTAGATTTCGTGGCCAAAGTAGACTTTGGTGTAGAGGTAGATTTGGTTGAAGCA
>NC_090741.1:43393370-43403370 GCF_036898095.1 Palaemon carinicauda | reverse complement strand
GAACAATATGCGAGAAAAAAAAAAAACAAGCTACCTGCGAGGATCCAATCCCTGTGTTTACGTAGGCGGAGCTATTATCCCAATTGCCAGATACGATGCTTAAAGGGCCATTTTGGATGTCAGGTGATCTTTCTTTTAAGCCTTCCACCTTACAATTTCTTTATACTACTATGCGTTTATCTTGAAAATTATCACGTTATCACCATCATCATCTCGTGGTACACCTACTGACGCAAAGGGCCTCCGCTATATTTCGCCAGTCGTCTCTATCTTGAGCCTTTAAATCAATATTTCTCTATTCATCTTCTACTTCACGTTTCATAGTCCTCAACCATGTAGGCCTGGGCTTTCCAACTCTTCTAGTGCCTTGTGGAGCCCAGTTAAACAACAAATACAAAATGCACACACAAACAAGTACACAAACAGGGACGAAAACATAACCACCTGGCAACTTTCTATAAGCTTTGCAGACATGCCGACATCAAAACGAAATTAAGACGATGAGAGTAATAAATTTAATATAATACAATGGATGAGAAAATTTATGAAAATCTAAATATTTATGAATAAAATAAACAAGCTTTCTATTAAGGTGTGAGGCATTTATATATTATTTTCATATATGTAATCCACCCAACAAACATGTAAGACAAAATATATCAGTACACAAACGCATTGACAGATAGAACAAAAATTTATACATTTTCCAAGAATGAAGTTAGCAAGGAGCATAATATGAGCACATGTAAGACAGAAGAGCCATTATACACAATGTTCAAGGAGTGGTAATGAATAATGAACAAACTGAATTAAAACAAACAGGATAAATATATAAATAAAAATATAAATATACAACTACAAGAAACGGAGAAATAGTAATAAACAATCACGAAACTATTTTAAATAAAATCAACCTAATTAACTGTATGAAAAATAGTTATTAAATTTGTTTTAATTATCCATTATATAGCAAGAGGGCAGCACATGTAACCTTAAGGATAGGAGAGTGGCACTCTGTAAAATCAAACTGATTAACTGTTTAAAAAAGCCATCAATTTTGCTTTTTAATTATCCATTAAATAGCAAGAAGGAAGTACAGATAACCTTAAGGATAGAAGAGTGGCACTGAGTGGCACTGTGTGAAAAATGGAGTGTTTGACACATTCCTAGTATTGTGCCTTTCGTGTACGTGTAGTAAAGGGATTTTTCTACACAAGATTCATCCACGATTCATCAGCTTAAGATATGAAAGGGGGCAGTGACAGTTGTGTGGTTTCTCTATATTTATTCGTAACTGCTCCCACGCTAAGTGGTGTGTGTTTATGTGTGCGAGAGAGAGAGAGAGAGAGAGAGAGAGAGAGAGAGAGAGAGAGAGAGAGAGAGAGAGAGAGAGAGAGAGAGAGCAGCTTAATATAAAACTATAAAAGCACTCTGAGAGTGCAGACATCCTCCCCAGCAGTTTATTTCTCAACCTTGACCTTTGACCTACGACTTTCATAATTGAATCAGTTTCATGTCTCAACACAACCATTTATCCGTGAGAGTAAAATTGTGGCCAGGAACTTGTTCACAAACAAACAAACAGAAAAACGGACAAACAGGGGGAAAACATAACCTTCTCCGAACTTCGTTGGCGGAGGTAACTAAAACACCGACGTCACTGAGGTAATCCTCACCTCAATAAATTAATTACAATTATTTAATCATAATTAACATATCTCTCTTTCCTTTCATTCATACTGCTTTCCTGTGGAGTTCTTCCACTAACTCCCAACCTACTCACCATGATCTCCCAGTACCGAAAAATCTATCAAATAACCATTTTGGCTAGTACAGTGGTAACGCGTTCACCTTGCATTTGCATGGCAGCAGATCGATCCCAGCCAGGGTCCATGCGTTTAAGCTATTTACTGGGGAAGATACTTCTGTTGTTGGGCACTAAAATTGGGAGTTGGGCTTGCCCGGCTGGCGTTCTGGTATCTATTCAAATTATATTGGAACTGAAATCAGACACCTTCACCTTCTTTACGTTTCTCCTTCTAAACATCTTTATCTATCCTGAAGGAGTCTCATAGACCTTTCAAGTTCAAAATCTCCTTTTTATTCTCCTTCTCTCTACCAAGTCTCCTCAGCTCTCTTCCTCTCCTGAGCCATATACATAGAAACCCCTCAACTCCTATCTCTCTCTCTCTCTCTCTCTCTCTCTCTCTCTCTCTCTCTCTCTCTCTCTCTTAACTGTTTACACAAACCCCAACCCCCAACCCCCCCCCCCTCTTTCCTTTCCCCTCCTAAAAAAACACTGTGAACACGAATTCCTATTCGGCGTGAGCAATCGGTCCTAAATAACATCAGGGCCTAAAGTTAATTTCGGGGGACCTTTCGTGTCCCGCAAACTTAAATAGATGGAGGAGGACCCATACGGGAGGAGATGAGGGGGGAGGGGGTATATAAATAGATCACAGGGTAGGGGGGAGGGGGAGATTGGAGGCCGCAAATCATACAAAGTGAATTCGGGTGCTTAAGCCTTTAATACGTTCGTCTGTTTTTTCTGTTCTGTGGCACAGATGCATAGAAAAAAAATATATTATATATATATATATATATATATATATATATATATATATATATATATATATATATATATACAGTATATATTTTATTTTATATATATATATATATATATATATATATATTCTATATACAGTATATATTTTATTTATATATATATATATATATATATATATATATATATATATATATATTTTGGGAAACACTGTGGTAAATTAGGGGAACAGAGAAACAGGGAGAATTCCAAATCTTGGAACTAAAAACAAGATGTTAAGGGAGAATAACCAAACGTTGAATTGTCTGATTACCTCAAGTTTTAAAGGGCAAAAACCAGGACAATTTTGTGCGTGTTCTTTAAAGTTAATTCTATCTACTTCAATTCAAAAGGTGAGAGTTTTTCCTATTTTCGAAGTGAATGTAAATAGCCGCCATTTTACTTTATGGGTTCACAAAGACTGAACTTGAACTCTGTTTATGCTTCCCTCCAGTATTTTCAAAATAAACCATTGATGACACAGTTAGATATACTATAATAGGACATAAAACAGAAAGGATAGTGTTTTCGTGAATGTTTCTTTTATGCGTGTACATATACACACACACACACACACACACACACACACACACACACATATATATATATATATATATATATATATATGTATATACATATGTATATATACATATAGGCCATATATATATATATATATATATATATATATATATATATACATTTATATATATATATATATATATATATATATATATATATATATATATATGTATATATATATATATATATATATATATATATATATACACACACATTCAACTCTCGGTTAACACGAGTTCTGTTAACACGATTTCGATCTTACAAGAGCACAAATTTATTGAGGTATATTATGCTAACAAGAAATGTCCCAGGTTACACGAGTTGAATTTTCTACCCAAGAGAGAGAGAGCCCGGGACTCTGAGAGAGATACTCTGACTCTCACGCTCTAGCTCTCTCCCTCTTGTTGGTCTCAGTGTGAAGCTAGCCCTCACTGTGTGTGCAATTGGAGTGCATTAACATACATTAACACATCATTTATACTAAATAACATTTTGTACTATGGCTCCCAAATATCCAGTTACCTCAAAGGAGAGTGAAGCAAAGAGGTTAAGGAAACTTGTCACTATAAAATGAAAAGTTAGAAGTGTTAAATGGCTATGATCACAGTAAAAAAAACTTCAGTCATACTTCATGCCACTGGACTAAATGAGAGCACATTGCGGACCACAAGGGCGAATGCTGACAAGATCAGAGCCAGTTATGTTGCTGGTACATCAGCCTCCTCTTCACAATGTTCCTGAGCAAGCTCTATGGAGATGGTGAGGATGGAGAAGCTATTGGCACAAAGATACATCACCTCAAGGACAATGTCCCTATCACCATGGCTATCATACAGGCCAAAGCTTCAAGTATCTACAAGGATCTGCCAGACGAGAATAAGGACACAACCATGGTGAGAAAGGAGAAGCTATACGCACAAAGGATACATCACCACAAGGACAATGTCCCTATCAACATGGCTATTATACAGGCCAAAGCTTTAAGTATCTACATGGATCTGCCAGACGAGAATAAGGAGGACACAACCATGGTGAAGATGGAGAAGCTATTGGCACAAAGGATACATCACCACAAGGACAATGTCCCTATCACCATGGCTATTATACAGGCCAAAGCTTTAAGTATCTACATGGATCTGCCAGACGAGAATAAGGACACAACCATGGTGAGGAAGGAGAAGCTATACGCACAAAGGATACATCACCACAAGGACAATGTCCCTATCACCATGACTATTATACAGGCCAAAGCTTTAAGTATCTACAAGGATCTGCCAGACGAGAATAAGGAGGACACAACCATGGTGTGGATGGAGAAGCTATTGGCACAAAGGATACATCACCACAAGGACAATGTCCCTATCACCATGGCTATTATACAGGTCAAAGCTTCAAGTATCTACAAGGATCTGCCAGACGAGAATGAGGACACAACCATGGTGAGGATGGAGAAGCTATTGGCACAAAGGATACATCACCACAAGGACAATGTCCCTATCACCATGGCTATTATACAGGTCAAAGCTTCAAGTATCTACAAGGATCTGCCAGACGAGAATGAGGACACAACCATGGTGAGGATGGAGAAGCTATTGGCACAAAGGATACATCACCACAAGGACAATGTCCCTATCACCATGGCTATTATACAGGTCAAAGCTTCAAGTATCTACAAGGATCTGCCAGACGAGAATGAGGACACAACCATGGTGAGGATGGAGAAGCTATTGGCACAAAGGATACATCACCACAAGGACAATGTCCCTATCACCATGGCTATTATACAGGCCAAAGCTTCAAGTATCTACAAGGATCTGCCAGACGAGAATGAGGACACAACCATGGTGAGGATGGAGAAGCTATTGGCACAAAGGATACATCACCACAAGGACAATGTCCCTATCACCATGGCTATTATACAGGTCAAAGCTTTAAGTATCTACAAGGATCTGCCAGACGAGAATAAGGAGGACACAACCATGGTGAGGAAGGAGAAGCTATACGCACAAAGGATACATCACCACAAGGACAATGTCCCTATCACCATGGCTATTATACAGGCCAAAGCTTTAAGTATCTACAAGGATCTGCCAGACGAGAATAAGGACACAACCATGGTGAGGATGGAGAGGCTATTGGCACAAAGGATACATCACCACAAGGACAATGTCCCTAACACCATGGCTATTATACAGGTCAAAGCTTCAAGTATCTACAAGGATCTGCCAGACGAGAATGAGGACACAACCGTGGTGAGGATGGAGAAGCTATTGGCACAAAGGATACATCACCACAAGGACAATGTCCCTATCACCATGGCTATTATACAGGTCAAAGCTTCAAGTATCTACAAGGATCTGCCAGACGAGAATAAGGACACAACCATGGTGAGGATGGAGAAGCTATTGGCACAAAGGATACATCACCACAAGGACAATGTCCCTATCACCATGGCTATTATACAGGTCAAAGCTTCAAGTATCTACAAGGATCTGCCAGACGAGAATGAGGACACAACCATAGTGAGGATGGAGAAGCTATACGCACAAAGGATACATCACCACAAGGACAATGTCCCTATCACCATGGCTATTATACAGGCCAAAGCTTTAAGTATCTACAAGGATCTGCCAGACGAGAATGAGGACACAACCATGGTGAGGATGGAGAAGCTATCGGCACAAAGGATACATCACCACAAGGACAATGTCCTTATCACCATGGCTATTATACAGGCCGAAGCTTCAAGTATCTACATGGATCTGCCAGACGAGAATAAGGACACAACCATGGTGAGGATGGAGAAGCTATTGGCACAAAGGATACATCACCACAAGGACAATGTCCCTATCACCATGGCTATTATACAGGCCAAAGCTTTAAGTATCTACAAGGATCTGCCAGACGAGAATAAGGACACAACCATGGTGAGGATGGAGAAGCTATTGGCACAAAGGATACATCACCACAAGGACAATGTCCCTATCAACATGGCTATTATACAGGCCAAAGCTTTAAGTATCTACAAGGATCTGCCAGACGAGAATGAGGATACAACCATGGTGAGGATGGAGAAGCTATTGGCACAAAGGATACATCACCACAAGGACAATGTCCTTATCACCATGGCTATTATACAGGCCGAAGCTTCAAGTATCTACATGGATCTGCCAGACGAGAATAAGGACACAACCATGGTGAGGATGGAGAAGCTATTGGCACAAAGGATACATCACCACAAGGACAATGTCCCTATCACCATGGCTATTATACAGGCCAAAGCTTTAAGTATCTACAAGGATCTGCCAGACGAGAATGAGGACACAACCATGGTGAGGATGGAGAAGCTATTGGCACAAAGGATACATCACCACAAGGACAATGTCCTTATCACCATGGCTATTATACAGGCCGAAGCTTCAAGTATCTACATGGATCTGCCAGACGAGAATAAGGACACAACCATGGTGAGGATGGAGAAGCTATTGGCACAAAGGATACATCACCACAAGGACAATGTCCCTATCACCATGGCTATTATACAGGTCAAAGCTTCAAGTATCTACAAGGATCTGCCAGACGAGAATGAGGACACAACCATGGTGAGGATGGAGAAGCTATTGGCACAAAGGATACATCACCACAAGGACAATGTCCCTATCACCATGGCTATTATACAGGTCAAAGCTTCAAGTATCTACAAGGATCTGCCAGACGAGAATAAGGACACAACCATGGTGAGGATGGAGAAGCTATTGGCACAAAGGATACATCACCACAAGGACAATGTCCCTATCACCATGGCTATTATACAGGTCAAAGCTTCAAGTATCTACAAGGATCTGCCAGACGAGAATGAGGACACAACCATGGTGAGGATGGAGAAGCTATTGGCACAAAGGATACATCACCACAAGGACAATGTCCCTATCACCATGGCTATTATACAGGCCAAAGCTTTAAGTATCTACAAGGATCTGCCACACGACAAAACGGAGGATACCAGCAAGGCCTTTAATTCCAGTTCTGGGTGGTTCTCCAGGTTCAAGAAACGATATGGTTTACATAATCTCAAGATGACTGAGGATCAAAATCCCAAAACAGAGAGACTTACCTAGTGTCCAGGAACATAAACCCCCTATTACCATTATTACTTATGGAGAAATTATGTTCCGTTACCACGATTTCCATTAACACGAAATCTCCAGGATGATAACACTATAGTCCATTTCTTTTAGCGAGGCAGATTTGCACCGACTCGCAGCGGTGCCATTTTAGCTCGGAAAAGTTTCCTGATCGCTGATTGGTTAGAATGATCTTGACCAACCAACCAGCGATCAGGAAACTTTTCCGAGCTAAAAGGGCACCGCCGCGAGTCGATGCAAATATGCCTCGCTAAAAGAAATGGACTATAGTGTTAACGGGGAGTTGCCTGTGTATATGTATATATATATATGTATATATGTATGTGTGTACGTATATATATATGTGTGTATGTATGTATGTGTATATATATATATATATATATATATATATATATATAGAGAGAGAGAGAGAGAGAGAGAGAGAGAGAGAGAGAGAGAGAGAGAGAGAGAGAGAGCGAGCTATGAATATGTAACTGTAAATCCATATCCATCCATTTTTTCTCAAAATAAAAACAAAGAACGTTTTCAAAATGGTCTATTCCAAAACCTCAAAAAAAAAAACATTCATTATCATGCCCTCCCCCACTCCAATCCCCCCCCCCCCCCCTTTACTTATCTCCATTGATCACAAGCCAATGAATGACCTATTGGCATAATTTGATGGAGAATTTAATGGGGGTAGCATAATCTCCCCATTATCTCTACCCACGTATCTCGGGGATCCCCATTATCTCCTGGGAACCTTTATCCTTCCACCAAGAATAGTTTTAATAACATATCCTTAATCTATGAAAAAATAACAAATAAATAACGTAATAACACAATATTCTACGTATTAATGTGAAAATTTTTGTATGCATATATTCAGTGATATATATATATATATATATATATATATATATATATATATATATATATATATATATATATATATGTATATATATATATATTATTACAAGTTGGACTATAACCCTATTTGGAAAACTAAGATATTATTAAGCCCAAGGGCTCCAACAAGGAAAAATAGCCCAGTGAGGAAAGGAAACAAGAAAATAAAAAACTACAAGAGAAGAATAAATAATCTAAATAAAATATTTCAAGAACAGTTACAACATTAAAATCTGCAAGTCCTTTCAGAGGCTGTTGAGATCTAGGATAAAACGAAAATAAACAAGTAATTATTTCTTATGTAGAATCGGTATTTTTGGGGTAAAAGAAACCTGCAGGTTGTTCTGGTATATTTCCAGGAAATCTCAAGCGATTTTTTGACCGAATTTACAATTTATTTTGGTAGACATGATTAACTAAATTAATATACCATGATTCATTTTGCCTATTATAAAGTACTTTACTATTCAACACGTATTGCTACAAGCAAAGAGTGTTTATTTTGTCTATTATCACGTACTTCATTTTTCATTATTTGCTAAAAGCAAAAATTTTATAATTCTCTGAAGAATTAACATGTGAATATTATAGAAACATATACATTATTTATACACATTGAAAGGGTCTGTGTATAACGATAATCAGCATAGCAGTAGGCCTACTAGTCAGGGCCACCCATACTAGCTTGGTTTGCAGTGAGATATCAGGCTAAAGTCTCCCACCAGCACCTATCTGTATTGTCCAGCGTCTTGCTGAAAACTGGACGAAACCCTCACATGAATAATGACATGTCTGAGGCCTTTGTCCTGCAGTTGACTAAAAACAGATGTATTTGTTGTTGTTACATATATATCACGTGATTCTCTTTACGAAACTTGAATAAAAGGTAAAATTGCCCCTAATGGATATAGAGTAATATGTCTTTACTACGAAATAAAATCGTATTTGAATGTGAGCATAGCGTGATTCTTCGAACAAGCAATATTACGGAAAGTGATTCTGTGTGAATATTAAGGGATTCTAGATTAAAACCTATATATGGCATGATTCATCACGAGAACCAATTATTCGAGCTAATATCAAGTGACTCACGTGATTCTAATTTCGAGAAACTAGTTACTCGAGCTAATATCAAGTGATGCTAATATCACGTGATTCAAATTTCGCGTGATTCTCATATAACGTGATTATAATGTAACATGATTCTTAAATAACGTATTCTAATGTCATGGGACTCTTACATCGCATGATTCTGGTATTGTGTGATTCTTATATCACGTGATTATAGTATTAATCGATTCTTATATCACGTGATTCTTAAAGACATGATAGGGTGATTCTTCAAGTAAACATGAAGAAAAATCTCACGTTCCAATATCTCACGATTCTTCTAAAATAGCAAGTGATTCTTAAAGACGAACATGCCGTTACTTCAACGCGATTCTTAACGAACCATCACGTGAATCTTCATACGAATATCACGTGAATCTTTTGAATATCACGTGAATCCTTCGAGGCTTCCGGCCGCGGGAAAAAAATATTTTCCACCGTTCACGCTTTTAGCAGCAGGGAAAAAATATAATCTCTCTCTCTCTCTCTCTCTCTCTCTCTCTCTCTCTCTCTCTCTCTCTCTCTCTCTCTCTCTCTCTCTCTCTCACATGGATAATTTACTCTTTTCATCGCTAAAGATAAAAGGGATTAAGTATAATACTTATTCCATTTGGAGGCTCTTGCATTTTTTTAAGGGGGAAGCGAGATGAAAGGCTTATAATTATTCTTCTATTTG
>NC_090741.1:43388370-43390870 GCF_036898095.1 Palaemon carinicauda | reverse complement strand
CAGAGATGAGAATGTTGAGATGGATGTGTGGGGTGACAAGAAGAGATAAGATACGAAATGAGGTAGGCTAATTAGGGGTACCACAGGAGTTAGAAAACTATCAGATAAGTTCCAAGAGATTAGACTGAGGTGGTATGGTCATGTCATGAGAAGAGATGAGTATATTGGGATGAAAGTGATGGAAATGTAGGTACAGGGAACGAGAAGGAGAGGGAGACCAAAACGAAAGTGGATGGACTCTATCAAGGATGACCTTCGATCAAAGGGATTGACCGGTGATGAAGTGTGGGACAGAGGTAGATGGAGAAAGCTGGCCAGAAACATCGACCCCACATAAAAGTAGGAAACGATGCAGACAAAGAAGAATATACATATATATATATATATATATATATATATATATATATATATATATATGTGTGTGTGTGTGTGTGTGTGTGTGTGTGTGTGTATGTATGTATGTGTAGGTACCCCGTTCAGTTATCAACTGAGATTTAAACATTGTTTGATCTCCGGCCAGCCTATAAATGGACTCTTTAATATTCCAAGAGAATCTTTGTCAATTCATTTTCTCCCACCCTTCTCCTCTCCTCTTCGTGTCTCATTTTCATTTACTTCTTCAATCTTGTGTCTTTCGTTGATTGTTTAATTGGCCGGATCTTTCATTGTTTTCCTCCTCTTCTCGCAAGCTAACTTTCCTTTTGAAGTCCCGATTGCTTATCAATCTTTTTGGGGTCCTGGTGAGGGCAGCAAACTCTTTCCTCAGACTATTCGTTGACCAATTCCTCTCCTCCTGCTGGAGCACTTCTTGGTCGACTTTCCTTTGACAAACATCTTGAAGGCGTTTCATGACGACGGAACCCAATTGAACCAGAGATCCCTTCGTAATTAAAATATTCTTTTTATATCTATTGTTGTAGGTCTCTTGTTTCTCAAAGTGCCTCTCCTGGTGAAAATGATTTAGATTGACCCGCCTATATACAAGGCAGACCAAGGTTGTATCAATTAAAAGCTGTTACTCATGTTGGATGACTCGATCACAGAAGACGGACAGATGATGATGAGGACGACGCAAAATGACGACCGAAGCTGGAGCCCGAAGCTCAAATCGGGGGCGCCGTAACGAAGACATCTCTGATCCCAAACCCGTTCCTTTAGCGGTCATGGAAAAACAAATTTCTAAGGGAGTCCTAACAAGAACACGTAAACTTCGGAGAGTACCTCTCCTCAGAAGTTCTTCCTTTTAGAGAGAAAACAAAAAATAAAATGTCATAATGAGGAATTTTAGATCTTTTTCTAATCATTCAATATTCTCTACTTCTGTGCAGTTGCTGCCTTAATCTACACAATCTTTATTTTTGGAACATCAACATTATGGACTTAACTTTCTCGTTTCAAATCCACCCTTTGGTAAACTCATCACAGCGATCAACTCATCAATAATTAGTTCTCCTTTTCAAATTCTTTCTTTCTTCTCTAACGTTCTCCTTTCTGCCTCCCTCTTCTTCCTGTATTTTCTGTCCGAATCCTTGCAAATAAATCAATTATTAGTCTTCAAGATTCTTGTTTTGCTTTCTCAAGACTCCCCTCCTGATTCCACTTGTCGTTGATTGCTTCTTGACGGAGTATTTTGGTTTGCTCAACAATTCTCTTAACTTTCACCAAAGCATTTTCTGCAGCACCAAAACCTTGTTTCCTTTTAAATGGTCTAAGAGGCAAGACGGTGATGAAAGCTTTGCAAATTTGGGTTGATCAATACAATGATCAAAACGATCTTTTTACCTTTCCTAACATTTCTGCTCGAAAAAGAAAGAATATTTGAAGCCGATATGGGAATGTACAGGAATTCCATACTTTTCCTCAAAATAACATTGAGGAACTTTTGGAGCTCTGACAGGAAAGCATTCAACTTTTCTACTGATAACGAAAGACAACTTGGAGACAAACCCGGATTTGGGACATTTATGAAGACTATTTCGTATCCTGGAGCATGTTAGGGATTTCCAAAAGGTCTTCATGTCTACTAAATTAAAAAAAAAAGCTACATACTGGAACTCTGTATTGTTGCCACTGGGAAGCTCCCCGCTTCCCGCTGGCATGGAGGGGCTCCCCCTTTCTCGCTGGCATGGAGGGGCTCCACCATTCCCGTTGGCATAGAGGGGCTCCCCCATTCCAGCTGGAATGGAGAGGCTCCCCCATTCCCACTGGCATGGAGTGACTCCCACATTCCCGCTAGCATGGAGGGGCTCCCCTATTCCTGCTGGCATGGAGTGGCTCCCACATTCCCGCTGGCATGGAGGGGTTCCCCATTCCTGTTGGTATGGAGGGGATCCCCCATTCCCGCTGGCATGGAGGGGATCCCCCAATCCCGCTGACATGGAGGGGATCCCACATTCCCGATGGCCTGGACGGGCTCCCCAATTCCCACTGGCATGGAGTGGCTTCCCCATTCTCGCTGGCATGGAGTGGCTTCCCCATTCCCGCTGGCATGGAGGGGCTC
>NC_090741.1:43383370-43385870 GCF_036898095.1 Palaemon carinicauda | reverse complement strand
ATATATATATATATATATGTATATATATACATATATATATATATATATATATATATATATATATATACCTATCTCCTCGAAGCTGGATTGTGTCAATACAAATATTGGTCAGTCAATCAATAACACTATCACAAACTGTCAATTCCTATTGACTTTGAAGGCTTTCATCACTCAAGTGACTCTCCATTTTCTCATTCAGCATATCTTCATATTACTAACGCCATCAATTTAACATATATATATATATATATATATATATATATATATATATATATATATATATATATATATAAACATTCTACTTTTTGCGCAAAGGTTCAGAGACATTAATAACATACAACAGTCAACAACAGTTACATGTATACACAAACATACATACATAATCACATACTCTAAACACATAAACAAGACGCACTGTTAGTCAAGAAAACGCTTCCTTGGTTTATCAGAAGTTGATCAAAGACAAAAGGCTGAATCGATTTCATTAGTAAGTTTAAATCTCTCTCTCTCTCTCTCTCTCTCTCTCTCTCTCTCTCTCTCTCTCTCTCTCTCCCCAAACACACCCACAATACCCCTCCCTCTCCCTCTCCAGTATGGTAGTACAACATAATCCAGTAGGCCACCACCCACTACAATATAGCGTATACCATATCCCTCCAGCCCATCCCGTTACCCCATTTAGTATTTATAGCGACAGCTCTCTCTCTCTCTCTCTCTCTCTCTCTCTCTCTCTCTCTCTCTCTCTCTCTCTCTCTCTCTCGTGACCTAGGGATATAAACCAGCAGTAAATGTGTGTCGGGACCTGCACTTTGTATCAACACTGACCCTCACTTTTCCCTTCTCTCTTTCTCCCCGCCCCTCTCTCTTTCTCTCTCTCTCTCCCTGCATTGGTTATTTCAGTAATGTGTATATTACAGTAAATTGACTTATCTAGTGGAGATCTGTGAGAAGGTTCATTAAATAACGATCTTTTTATATGGAGGAAACATCACAAGAGGAGGGAGGAAGTGGCTGATTGCAGTTCGGCCCTAAAATACGGTCATTTAGGGATCTTCACTTTGGGATCCAGTGAGAGAGAGAGAGAGAGAGAGAGAGAGAGAGAGAGAGAGAGAGAGAGAGAGAGAGAGAGAGAGAGAGAAGCGTGTATGCAAGCGTACAATCTTTCATGAATCAATTGCAATGATAACAGCAAAAGCGCAAAACATTCACCTCCCCCCCTTGTCCAGTCACGCAAACAACTCGTTTGTAAACAATATACTCCTTTACTTGCGTAAAAAAAAATATGTTGGACGAAGAGGCTTGAGAAATCTTAGCAATTACAAACCTTGTTTTTTTCTTTTCATCTTTTATTATGAAATACGCATTTACAATCTTACAATTTATAACATATATACTATACATCATAGTATATTTACATTTCTTTTTTTTTACATAAATTGTATTTACAAATGAAATTTTTACTGTTGATCTAAATATGTTTTTAAATAGAAAATATATCAACTCGTGAATACCTTTTTTTTTAGTTTGAAAAAAAAAGTCCAGATTAACGGAAGAGGGTTTATTAGCGCCAAGCAAGATATAATAATGATTTGTAAGAAAGAAAATTGTGCATTATGGCCCTCCCTAATTCATGCTGAAAATTCATACAACAATTTCATCTTCCTGCTTTCTCTTGATTTCCTTATTTGTTTTTCTCCACTGTATATTTAATCTTTGCTGTATTCCATTAAGAGGGATTTATCACTTCTAGATTTTATCTTACTCTGCCATCTTATTTTTCCTAAATAGAGTACTGTTTTTTTTAAGTGTTTATACATTATTACTTTTTCCCGTTTTGCATAACTTCTTTTCTTCCCTTATCCAATGCTCATCGGTTCATTGATTCTTCCTAATTTTGCTTACTAGACGCCCTCTTCCTCCTAGCTTCTTGGTATTCTTTTCTCAGATCTTTTACTCGTTAAAGACAGCATCCTAAACGTTAAAATCGCTTCCAAATTAATAAAATTAATGCAAAACTCTATTTAGACAACGTCAAAAACATTTAAAGCACTTCCAGATGAATAAAATTAATGCAAAAACTCTATTGAGACAGCATCAGAAATGTAATAATTAAGTTTGGATTGGCCTGGTGAGCCATAGCCATGCATACAGATGCTGGGTGCAGTGACACTACATCTGACAACTATCCATACTACATTTATCACTCATTGAAGCACTTTAAATATAGCCCTCGTTAACGATGGATTCCGAAATACAATAGATAAGATAACAAACATATCACAGAAGCTTTCTCAATTCCTTCTTCCTCACTCATCCACCAAATACTCTCACGTATCCACGTAACACCAGTCAAGCCACATCTTCCCAAACGTATTATGTGGAGATACACAATCCTCTTCCAGCCTTTCCTCATTCAAGAAGCCGCTTAATCACATTTCTCAAAATTCCTACATAGATGTCAGGATAAAAAACCTCTAATCAATCAATCAATCTGACTTCA
>NC_090741.1:43376305-43377870 GCF_036898095.1 Palaemon carinicauda | reverse complement strand
AAATATAAGAACAAATTCCTCAAATAATGAAGCTGGACGCACTGACATGATGTAAATCTCTCAATATGTACCTGCCAAACCATTCAAAGTTACAAATATATATGGATGCGGTACTGATATACTTAACTTGATACCTTACAGATGGATATTATTATTATTATTATTACTATCTAAGCTACAACCCTAGTTGGAAAAGTTTATGGTCGTAAACTTTTATAGAATGAATTTCTGTTTCTCAAATTATTCCCAATCAGGATTTTTTCAGCTGAGGTGGCCTATGTGGTACCGTCCCTGACTGATGATCGCCAGACTGGGGTTCGAGTCCCGCTCAGGCTCGTTAGTTCCTTTGGTCACTGCAACATCACCATCCTTGTGAGATAAGGAGGGGGTGTTTGGAAGAGCCAATAGGTCTATCTGTTGAGTCATCAGCAGCCATTGTCTGACCATCCTTGGTCCTAGTTTGGGTGGAGAAGGGGCTTAGGCTCTGATTATATGTATATATATGGTCAGTCTCTAGGGCATTATCCTGCTTGATAGGGGAAATGTCACTTTTCATTGCGTCTACCATTCATGAGTGGCCTTTTAAACCTAACCCATCGAAATTCAACGACCAATAATACCGGATTTTTACATATTCTAAGATCATAGCACTTCAATAAGCCATGTTTTTGTCTTTGACAAAGTTAATAAAGTTTCCATCATCTTACACTGTTAAAAATCATTCCTAAAATTATTTAATATTTTCCATGTTTCTTATTCTTTAAGCTATTCCTCCCTCTTTCTCTCATCTTGCTACTCTTAGAATATACACGAAAAACGACCGAGGCTTAACTGCCTGGCTATAGAGAGTTGTTTTTGATGTGCCACTGTCTAAACACAAAAGAACAGGCTATTTTTCAACCTTTTTATACCGTACATCAAAGTCAGCCAGAATAAGGGGGCATGGTCAACATTGCGTGACAAAAACGAATCGATGTAAATTACTTAATCTTATAACCCATCTGCATAATATTATGAGCTATTTTAAGATATTATAATGCATAACTTTGTAACTTTAAAACTACATAAAATACAAAACGATGATCGTTTTTCCGTTCTTAAGACATAATATAAAAAAGTTAGAGAATATTTTATTTTTTATTTTTTTTTCCTTTTGAATATTACAACCGGAATGACATCATCATAAAATATAATTTCTACAAAAAATATTATTTGGATAAAATACTTTTTAAAAAAATTCAACTTTTCGTTTATATTACCACAGACTGGTGTAGAATAGAAGATAAGAATATCCCATATTAAGTAACTAAGATAACGTTACATGAAATATAAAAGTAAACACAACATGATTACAAAATAAAGCAAATTTTAATTCATATATATATATGTATATATATATATATATATATATATACATACAGTATATTATATATATATATATATATATATAATATATACTATATATATGCAGTATATATTTTATACTTTATATATATATATATATATATATATACACAATATATATATATATATATATATTAAATAATTACTTATAGTTCCTTTCT
>NC_090741.1:43366305-43368805 GCF_036898095.1 Palaemon carinicauda | reverse complement strand
ATAATATCAAGATTATCAATTCGACAGGAATATGTACATTGGACTTGGAATTAACTTATATTTATCTCTCTCTGTAATTCAAAGATAAAGAGTATACTGCTTGGGTTGTTTAGACTCATAAGCATCGGTTCGAGTTCATGATCAGCAAAAATATATATGTATATGTATATGTATATGTGTATATATATATATATATATATATATATCTATATATATATATACATACATATATATATATATATATATATATTACACCACTTCCACTAACAAGTGGTGACTTCAGAAAAAAAGACTAAAACAGCGGGCACCCCAACAATTATCCTTTACTTGGTGGATCACGAAATAAAACTTCCTCTCATATACATACATACATACATCCATACACAGACATATATATATATATATATATATATATATATGAATATATATATATATAAACACAACTCCTGTCACTTCATGGGGTGATGCAAAAATGACATAGCCCTTCAATTTCTCAACAATTCTTAAATGATACTAGCTAGTGCCATGCCCCATTTCATGACCCCGAAGGATCTGTCACCCATTTAGCGCAAGGAGGACTGATGGGCAGTGGGTCAGGAGAAAATCCTAGATATTACAAATGTGATACATGTGTGTACTTCTGATTTCCCTTGTTCAAGCATTCACCTGCCTTGTTCAGTCAACTGGATTCCCAATATAAATCCAAGGTAGGGAAACCAATTTATGGCATTTTTCTACTACGTAACAATAATAATTTTCTAAGCCTCTATTGACTTAACCCCTCAACAGAGTACCTGGTAGATAGTCAGCTGTGCCATTAAAATATTTCAATCACTTAACTGTAAATTTCTGTAGCCATTAAATCAAGCCTAAGTACACCCTTTTTCTCAATCTCTGGGGTGTACCCTAACTAGCAAGCTAAGGGTCTCTCTTATGGAAGGCAATTTGAACGAAAGCTGGTAAAAATCATTAACAATGAGAGTTCTCTTTGGAACAAAAAAATATTAGAAACTTATGATAATTATGCACCATCCATTTCTGAAATTTTCCCAATATTTCTCTTCTAATAATGTTCGTCCAAAAATTCTTCAATTTAATCTAATGCAACTTCTCGAAATTAGTTATTTCTTGGCGCCTAAGTACACCCTTTTTCTCAATCTCTGGGGTGTACCCTACCCTTTTTCTCAATCTCTGGGGTGTACCCTACCCTTTTTCTCAATCTCTGGGGTGTACCCTACCCTTTTTCTCAATCTCTGGGGTGTACCCTACCCTTTTTCTCAATCTCTGGGGTGTACCCCTACTCTTTTTCTCAATCTCGGGGGTGTACCCTACCCTTTTTCTCAATCTCTGGGGTGTACCCTACCCTTTTTCTCAATCTCTGGGGTGTACCCTACCCTTTTTCTCAATCTCTGGGGTGTACCCTACCCTTTTTCTCAATCTCTGCGGTGTACCCTACCCTTTTTCTCAATCTCTGCGGTGTACCCTACCCTTTTTCTCAATCTCTGGGGTGTACCCTACCCTTTTTCTCAATCTCTGGGGTGTACCCTACCCTTTTTCTCAATCTCTGGCGTGTACCCTACCCTTTTTCTCAATCTCTGGGGTGTACCCTACCCTTTTTCTCAATCTCTGGCGTGTACCCTACCCTTTTTCTCAATCTCTGGGGTGTACCCTACCCTTTTTCTCAATCTCTGGCGTGTACCCTACCCTTTTTCTCAATCTCTGGGGTGTACCCTACCCTTTTTCTCAATCTCTGGGGTGTACCCTACCCTTTTTCTCAATCTCTGGGGTGTACCCCTACCCTTTTTCTCAATCTCTGGCGTGTACCCTACCCTTTTTCTCAATCTCTGAGGTGTACCCTACCCTTTTTCTCAATCTCTGGGGTGTACCCTACCCTTTTTCTCAATCTCTGGGGTGTACCCTAACTAGCAAGCAAGGAACTAAGTAACCAACTCGAAACTACAGTGCCGTTGATAATAAGGTTCTTGTGAAACACCCATCTAATTTCCGATCTTCAGAACAAACTCCATTAACTATCCAAGCTATTAACGCTGCAGCAGCAGCAGCTTAAGCCAGGGTTTCCAGTCTTATACTTCCCCAAGCAAAGGTGGCCAAGAGGCAAGGCACTTTTCAGTAGCTCTAGAATGTGAGCGTTGCATTTCGTTCGGCGTGTACGATAGAAAGGGATAGCTGGTGAACGAAAGCTTGTGGAAATTCTGAACAATCCATTCTCTTTATAATGTTTTTTTTTCCAGTTATGTTCGTTCTAGGGGTCTCTCTTATGGAAGGCAATTTGAACGAAAGCTGGTAAAAATCACATTCAGTTTCTATTTGGTTAACAATGAGAGTTCTCTTTGGAACGAAAAAATATTATAAACTTATGAAAATGATGCACCACCCATTTCTGAAATTTTCCCAATATTTCTCTTCTAATAATGTTCGTCCAAAAATTCTTTAATTTTAATCTAATGCAACTTCTCGAAATAAGTTCTTTCTTGGCGCT
>NC_090741.1:43333805-43361305 GCF_036898095.1 Palaemon carinicauda | reverse complement strand
TATTATTATTATTATTATTATTATTATTATTATTATTATGGGTTGTCGTGGCCAATCTGGTAACGTTCCTGCCAGGTGAACGCCAAACAGGGGTTCAAGTCCCGCTCAGACTCAAACTTGTCAGTTTCTTTGGTCGCTGCAACCTCACCATACTCCATCCTTGTGAGCTAAGGATGAGGGGTCGGGGGACCCTATAAGTCTATCTACTGAGTCATAAGCAGCCATTGCCTGGCCCTCCTTTGTCCTAGCTTTGGTGGAGAGGGGGCTTGGGCGCTGATCATATGTATATACGGTCAGTATTTAGGGCATTGTCCTGCTTGATATGACAATGTCACTGTCCTTTGCCTCTGCCATTCATGAGCGGAATTTAAACATGTACAGGGCAAAGGGGTCTGCACAAATCATATTTCTAAAAGTACTTACAAAATAAGCGATACATTCGTAAACTACCTGGATATTCGGTACAATATTCTTTATCAATTGCATTTCTGAAATGCATTTCCTATATGTTTCTTAAGGTTAATCTTCCCATACGTTGTCAACTCTGATTTTATCTTTTAATCCATAGCTATAAAGCAAATATTTGGCAATATCCTCCGAGTGAAGAAAGGGACATCGAAAAGATGAATCCTGTAAGGACGCGTTTGTTCTTCAGGATTCAAATAATTATTTCCCGTTTATCAACAAATATGTGGACATGTTCTGTCTAATTATTTGTTGCCCTTAGTCAAATATTTCCCCCTTCGATAATGCTGCATTAATTGGTGTGGAGGAGGGCAAAAACATTAGTATTTCTCAGTACTCATACTAGTCCAGTATTTTTTTAGTATTTCTGCAAATTCTCAGTACTTATACTAGTCCAGTATTTTTTTAGTATTTCTGCAAATTCTCAGTACTTATACTAGTCCAGTATTTTTTTAGTATTTCTGCAAATTCTCAGTACTTATACTAGTCCAGTATTTTTTTAGTATTTCTGCAAATTCTCAGTACTTATACTAGTCCAGTATTATTTTTAGTATTTCTGCAAATTCTCAGTACTTATACTAGTCCAGTATTTTTTTTTACTGATATCTATATCTTCTAAGAGGGAACACCTCAACGTGGTGAAAGGGTTACTGTATTGCCAAGATCAGCAAAGCTGTACGAATCAGGGTCACCCATACTAGGTTGGTTTACTGTGAGCGATCCGAAAAGTCTCCCACCATCACCAATCAGCATTGGCCATCGTGGTGACGAAAACTGGCCACACCACAGACATGACTAACGACATATCTAAGGACTTTGTCCTGCAGTGGACTAGAAACAGCTGAATTTGTTGTTGTTGTTGTTGTTGTTGTAATGTATCCACAAAACATTGTTCCTTTAATACCAAATTGCAATTTCGATTTAGCACCCTCACTTTCCTACCTAATTAAACGATACGTTGGTTTGGCAAACTTGGTCTTTTAGGTTCCAGTTAGTCAAACAACGGCAAACTATTCACATTTCACAAGAGATAAACACTCACACAAAACCCGTACGAGAAAAGAAACTTCAATTCAAGAACGAGTAACTCGCACAAGAGACATTAGATACCCAAATATAAACAAGAACAAACAAAAACGCATGCAGAATAAAGGACAAAACCAAATACAAACAAGGACCACAATAACGTAAAGGCAAATACTCACCGGGAAAAAACAGACATATAAACAATATTATTATTATTATTATTATCATTATTATTATTATTATTATTATTATTACTTGCTAAGCTACAACCCTAGTTGGAAAAGCAGGATGCTATAAGCCCAGGGGCTCCAACAGGGAAAATAGCTCAGTGAGGAAAGGAAACAAGGAATAAAATATTTTAAGAAGAGCAACAATATTGAAATAAATATCACTTTATGAACTATGAAAACTTTAACAAAACAAGTGGAAGAGAAATAAGATTTAAGATAGAACACAGTGTGCACGAGTGTACCCTCAAGCAAGAGAACTCTAATCCAAGACAGTGGAAGACCATGTACAGAGGCTAAGGCGCAATTATACACAGGGGAATGGGATATGCTCGTACAGACATAAAATTACCCTTAAACGAGACCCGGAACCGAAACATGAAAGGTTTTTCAGTATACTGCATATCCTTGTTGTTGCCATTATCAAACCTTGTATAAGATCCCACATTAAAATAACCCTTATAAAGCTATGATACATAACAATTTTATTTCCATCTCCTAAAAAGAGATTATAATTCTACTGTATACCTTTGGTACCAAACATTGATAACATTCCCAAATGAAGAAATTTTTGCACCCCCACCCAAAAAATAGGATATAGATATATATATATATATATATATATATATATATATATATATATATATATATATATATATATATATACACACACACAGACATGTTACTTTTTTTTTAAATTTGGGCATTCTGCCTGGGAAACTACTCCCTAAGATACAAATATCGCTGCTTAAACATTTTTTTCACTTGAATATCTCACAGAAGCAAAAAAAAATCATCTGATATAACAAAATAAAGATAACTTGACTTTGCATGTCTAGAAGAGACTCTTTAGCTATAGTAAGTAGCTCTTCTAGGAGAAGAACACTCCAAAATCAAACCATTGTTCCTTAGTCTTGGGTAGTGCCATAGCCTTTGTACCATGTTCTTCCAGTGGCTTGGGTTAGAGTACTCTTGCTTAAGGGTACACTCAGGCATATTATTCTACCTTATTTCTCTTCTTTTTGCTTTGTTAAAGTTTTTATAGTTTACAAATGAAAAATTTATTTTGATGTTACTATTCTTAAACTTCTCTTGTAGTTTATTTCCTAATTTCCTTTCCTTTTTGGGCTATTTTCCCCGTTGGGGCCCCTGGGCTTACAGCATCCCGCTTTACCATCTAGGGTTGTAGCTTGGCTAGTAATAATAATAATAATAATAATAATAAAAATAATAATAATGATGATGATGATGATGATATCACTACTCATCCAAAGTGGTAATTCACATTACTGAAACAAACGATAGAATAATAATAATAATAATAATAATAATAATAATAATGATGATGATGATGATGATGATAATATCACTACTCATTCCAAAGTGGTAATTCACATTACTGAAACAAACGATAGAATAATAATAATAATAATAATAATAATAATAATAATAATAATAACGATGATGATGATGATGATGATATCACTACTTATTCCAAAGTGGTAATTCACATTACAGAAACAAACGATAGAATAATAATAATAATAATAATAATAATAATAATAATAATAATAATAATAGTAATAATAATAATGACGATGATGATGTTGATGATGATGATAATACCACTACTCATTCCAAAGTGGTAATTCACATAACTGAAACAAAACGATAGAATCAGCACCTGAAATTTCCACAATTCTTTATGAGTTCCAACTTGCCACATCCCTCTGTGAGAGTTGATTATTAGCGTAATTATGTAACTCATTACCTCACGCTACAAAGGTAACAATTAATACCTTTACGCTGGTGTCTAATTACATCTTAATCCTCCCTCGCTTATTTGCTCTTTTGACCACTTATTAACTTGGTTTTTATCCCTTTTTGGCTGAATTGGATAACTTATTTATACAACCACAACAGCAAACCTGTTTCTATTCAACTGCGGGAAAAAGGCCTCAGACATGTACTTATTTATGTCTGGGGTTTGGCTATTTTTCATTATGCTAGCAAGTGCTGACTGGCAGTGGCGGGATATTTTCATCTAATCGCTCAGAGCAAACCAACCTAGTATGGGTGATCTTGACAAGTACAGATTTTCGGATCATGGCGATACGTAAACCCTTTCATCATGTTAAGGTAGCCCAATACAGAAAGGGATATATAGAGTATATATGTATATATATAAATGTGTATATATACATATAAATACATATATATATATAAATTTATATACATATATACATGTATACATATATATACATACATATATACATATATACACAAATGTACATATATATATATATATATATATATATATATATATATATATATATATATATATATATATATAGATAGATAGATAGATACATACATACATATATATATATATATATATATATATATATATATATATATATAGATAGATAGATACATACATATATATATATATATATATATATATATATATATAAATATATATATATATATATATATATATATATATATATATATATATATATATATATATAATATATATAGATAAAAGAGACAAAGAAATTCTAGGCTGGTCAAAACAAAGTTATCTATGAAGGGCAGAGGAAGGCAGAGAATTAAACACAAGAAAAAAGACTGGCGAGAAAAGCTGACTAATAAACCCATATGTTTATCTCTTTCTCCGATAGATTAATAATGCACCGCATGGCCCAGCGCAAGGGCCAAGGAGACCATTCAATCAAGAAGCACTATACTCAATTTATTTTAATGAGGCACATTTGCACCGACTCGCAGCGGTGCCCTTTTAGCTTGGGAAACTTTTCTGATCGCTGATTGGTTAGAATTATCTTGTCCAACCAATCAGCGATCAGGAAACTTTTCCGAGCTAAAAGGGCACCCCTGCGAGTCGGTGCAAATATGCCTCACTAAAAAAATGACTATAGTCAAACTATGAAGCAAAATGAAGGCTAGGAACCAAAGTGAAACCTTACCAGTTAAATATAAATCCTGACCTGTTTTGTCATCCTTACATGAGATAGTTCGTTCGTTTGTTTTAGATTGTCCTACCTTATGTAAGGCACGGGCTCTTGCATTGGCAGCCCTGAATTACAAGAGATATTTTCAACTGAGCTAATACACATCGTGATATAAAACACAAGACGAAAATGTATCATTAATATTACCTAATTTATATATCATGTTTATTTTTTTATATTTGTAGTAAATAAGAAATTCTTGAAGTTTGTTATTGTTATTGTTACTATTATTATTATTATTATTATCATTATTATTATTATTATTGCTATTACTATTATTATCATCATCATCATCCTCATCATCTCCTCCTTCACCTATTGACGCAAAGGGTATCGGTTAGATTTCGCCAGTCGTCTCTATCTTGAGCTTTTAATTCACAACTTCTCCATTCATCATCTCCTACTTCACGCTTCATAGTCCTCAGCCATATAGACTCTTCTAGTGCCCTGTGCAGCCCAGCTGAACGTTTGGTGAACTAATCCCTCTTGGGGAGTGCGCAGAGCGTGCCCAAACTATCTCCATCTACCCCACATCTAATACACAACGACAGTAATTTACATTATATATTGCATGGTGACAATACGAACGAGCTAGATTTTAAAATGGTAGATAATTTCAAATAATTGGAATGGAATGGGATCTATTTTATGTCATTAAGGAGGAGGATTTGATGCTGAGGTTGAAAATAGGAGAAAAACGTCTTTTATGGGGGGAAGGGGGAGGTGGCAGGGGTATTAGGGGGTAAGGGAGAGGTTGCAGGGGTATTAGGGGGGAAGGGGAAGGTGGCAGGGTTATTAGGGGGGAAGGGGAAGGTGGCAGGGGTATTAGGGGGGAAGGGGGAGGTGGCAGGGGTATTAGGGGGGAAAGGGGAGGTGGCAGGGGTATTAGGGGGGAAGGGGGAGGTGGCAGGGGTATTAGGGGGAAGGGGGAGGTGGCAGGGGTATTAGGGGGGAAGGGGGAGGTGGCAGGGGTATTAGGGGGGAAGGGGGAGGTGGCAGGGGTATTAGGGGGGAAGGGGGAGGTGGCAGGGGTATTAGGGGGGAAGGGGGAGGTGGCAGGGGTATTAGGGGGGAAGGGGGAGGTGGCAGGGGTATTAGGGGGGAAGGCGGAGGTGGCAGGGTTATACCGTGTATGAAAAAAGAATGCTAAATGAATTGAAAATCAAGATCTATTGTGCAGTAATCCGACCAACGATTATCTTTGGATTAGAAATACGGGGAGGAGGAACAGCAACAGAAGCAAACAGAAATAAGAACAATCAGAGATTTTTTACCTCCGTCAAAGGTTAATGGAGTCCCCCATGGCCTAAGATCTGTCTATGGTGGAAATTTCGTCAAAATCTGTCTGTTTGTTTTGACGTTATCTTTAAAATGGCGAAAAGGCAAATCCGGATCCGGATCATCTCCAAATTTAATGGGGTCGTCCCTGACCTAAGATCTATCTGTGGTGGAAATTTCGTCAAAATCCGTCGGGTAGTTTTAACTTTATTTTTAAAACCGGATCCGGATCATCTCCAAATTTAATGGGGTCGTCCCTGACCTAAGATCTATCTGTGGTGGAAATTTCGTCAAAATCCGTCGGGTAGTTTTAACTTTATGTTTAAAACCGGATCCGGATCATCTCCAAATTTAATGGAGTCGTCCCCGACCTAAGATCTATCTGTGGTGGAAATTTCGTCAAAATCCGTCGAGTAGTTTTAACGTTATGTTTAAATCCGGATCCGGATCATCTCCAAATTTAATGGAGTCGTCCCTGACCTAAGATCTAACTGTGGTGGAAATTTCGTCAAAATCCGTCGAGTAGTTTTAACGTTAGGTTTAAAACCGGATCCAGATCATCTCCAAATTTAATGGAGTCGTCCCTGACCTAGCATCTAGGTGTGGTGGAAGTTTCGTCAAAATCCGTCGAGTAGTTTTAACGTTATGTTTAAATCCGGATCCGGATCATCTCCAAATTTAATGGAGTCGTCCCTAACCTAAGATCTAACTGTGGTGGAAATTTCGTCAAAATCCGTCGGGTAGTTTTAACTTCATGTTTAAAACCGGATCCGGATCATCTCCAAATTTAATGGGGTCATCCCTGACCTAAGATCTATCTGTGGTGGAAATTTCGTCAAAATCCGTCGAGTAGTTTTAACGTTATGTTTAAATCCGGATCCGGATCATCTCCAAATTTAATGGGGTCGTCCCTGACCTAGGATCTATCTGTGGTGGAAATTTCGTCAAAATCCGTCGAGTAGTTTTAACGTTATGTTTAAATCCGGATCCGGATCATCTCCAAATTTAATGGGGTCGTCCCTGACCTAGGATCTATCTGTGGTGGAAATTTCGTCAAAATCCGTCGAGTAGTTTTAACGTTATGTTTAAATCCGGATCCGGATCATCTCCAAATTTAATGGGGTCGTCCCTGACCTAAGATCTATCTGTGGTGGAAATTTCGTCAAAATCCGTCGGGTAGTTTTAACTTCATGTTTAAATCCGGATCCGGATCATCTCCAAATTTAATGGGGTCATCCCTGACCTAAGATCTAACTGGTGGAAATTTCGTCAAAATCCGTCGGGTAGTTTTAACTTCATGTTTAAAACCGGATCCGGATCATCTCCAAATTTAATGGGGTCGTCCCTGACCTAAGATCTAACTGTGGTGGAAATTTCGTCAAAATCCGTCGGGTAGTTTTAACGTTAAGTTTAAATCCGGATCCGGATCATCTCCAAATTTAATGGGGTCGTCCCTGACCTAAGATCTAACTGTGGTGGAAATTTCGTCAAAATCCGTCGAGTAGTTTTAACGTTATGTTTAAATCCGGATCCGGATCATCTCCAAATTTAATGGGGTCGTCCCTGACCTAAGATCTAACTGTGGTGGAAATTTCGTCAAAATCCGTCGAGTAGTTTTAACGTTATGTTTAAATCCGGATCCGGATCATCTCCAAATTTAATGGGGTCGTCCCTGACCTAGGATCTATCTGTGGTGGAAATTTCGTCAAAATCCGTCGAGTAGTTTTAACGTTATGTTTAAATCCGGATCTGGATCATCTCCAAATTTAATGGGGTCGTCCCTGACCTAGGATCTATCTGTGGTGGAAATTTCGTCAAAATCCGTCGAGTAGTTTTAACGTTATGTTTAAATCCGGATCCGGATCATCTCCAAATTTAATGGGGTCATCCCTGACCTAAGATCTATCTGTGGTGGAAATTTCGTCAAAATCCGTCGAGTAGTTTTAACGTTATGTTTAAATCCGGATCCGGATCATCTCCAAATTTAATGGGGTCATCCCTGACCTAAGATCTAACTGTGGTGGAAATTTCGTCAAAATCCGTCGAGTAGTTTTAACGTTATGTTTAAATCCGGATCCGGATCATCTCCAAATTTAATGGGGTCATCCCTGACCTAGGATCTATCTGTGGTGGAAATTTCGTCAAAATCCGTCGAGTAGTTTTAACGTTATGTTTAAATCCGGATCTGGATCATCTCCAAATTTAATGGGGTCGTCCCTGACCTAGGATCTATCTGTGGTGGAAATTTCGTCAAAATCCGTCGAGTAGTTTTAACGTTATGTTTAAATCCGGATCCGGATCATCTCCAAATTTAATGGGGTCATCCCTGACCTAAGATCTATCTGTGGTGGAAATTTCGTCAAAATCCGTCGAGTAGTTTTAACGTTATGTTTAAATCCGGATCCGGATCATCTCCAAATTTAATGGGGTCATCCCTGACCTAAGATCTAACTGTGGTGGAAATTTCGTCAAAATCCGTCGAGTAGTTTTAACGTTATGTTTAAATCCGGATCCGGATCATCTCCAAATTTAATGGGGTCATCCCTGACCTAAGATCTAACTGTGGTGGAAATTTTGTCAAAATCCGTCGGGTAGTTTTAACGTTATGTTTAAATCCGGATCCGGATCATCTCCAAATTTAATGGGGTCATCCCTGACCTAAGATCTATCTGTGGTGGAAATTTCGTCAAAATCCATCGAGTAGTTTTAACGTTATGTTTAAATCCGGATCCGGATCATCTCCAAATTTAATGGGGTCATCCCTGACCTAAGATCTAACTGTGGTGGAAATTTCGTCAAAATCCGTCGGGTAGTTTTAACGTTATGTTTAAATCCGGATCCAGATCATCTCCAAATTTAATGGGGTCGTCCCTGACCTAAGATCTATCTGTGGTGGAAATTTCGTCAAAATCCGTCGAGTAGTTTTAACGTTATGTTTAAATCCGGATCCGGATCATCTCCAAATTTTAATGGATCTATCTGTGGCGAAAATTTCTCCAAAGTCTGTCGATAAGTTTTGACTATCTTTAAATCCGGATCTAAAATCCGAATTCGGATCATCTGCAAAATTGAATAGGGTCCTCCATGACCTAAGATATATCTATGGTGAAAATTTCGTTAAAATCCATGGAGTAGTTTTGACATTATATTTAAATCCGGATATAGAATCGCGATCCGGATCATCTCCAAAATTTCATTAAAATCCGTCGAGTGGTTTCGACGTAATCCTGTCCACAGACACACAAATAAATAAACAGACTAGATCGCAATATTAGAATGAGCTAGGTTTTAATGACATAAAGAACGAGTCAAGACTGAGATGGTATGAACATGTAGTAAGGATAGGTGAGGAGGAGCAATTGAAACCTTACAGGGGTGGAAAGTCATGAATGAAGCAGTGTATTAGACGGATCATTTAGAGAAAACTCATTAGGTGGAGGAAGATGCTTTAGATAAAAAAAATAGTTGGAGAAGAAACATGACAAATGACCCCTTAGTTTATGGATTGTTCTGGAACGCATTAAACCGCACGGAAAAAAACATACACACAGTTGAAATATTAGTAACAGTGAACAGGAGTACAAATCTCATTTGGGATAGGGCCAATTCCCTACAACAGCTAGGGTCAGAGCCCACCTGCTCGGGAAAAAAAAACACGAGATTTTCACAAGGGGAGATAGGATTCACCCTCGGTCGCAAATGAGGCTTATGTTCCTACCACTCGCAGGTGCTTTTTTTTTTTTTTTTTTTTTTGCCACAGTTTGCATGATCGTTGGTGCTTGCACCCCACCATGTTATGCAAATTTTCACCATTTAACACTGCTCTTAAAAAACAACTTCTTAACTAAACCAAACAAAATAGGTCAGATTCTACATCATTTTTAATCTTTCACTCATATTTTTACACATACACACACACACACACACACATATATATATATATATATATATATATATATATATATATATATATATATATATATATATACATACATAAATAATCATATATGTATAAATGGGTGTGAAAAAAAAATGACAAAAGGTGACACGTGATCAGCATTAAATATGTAATAACCCCACGAAAGTAGTTTCCCTTTCCTTTCGGGGCCTTAATACACATACGCATACATATATACATATATATATATATATATATATATATATATATATATATATATATATATATATATATACTGTATGTATATATATATATATATATATATATATATATATATATATATATATATATATATATATATAGCGACTTAATTACTAGACTTAACTATTAAAGAATCTTTATAAGCAAATCTTATTCAAGACTTTGCACAAAGTTGGTTCTCTTAAAACCCGATACATCACAAATGAAATAAAAAAATAAAAAAACTGATAAGTAAGCCATTTCAAGTACTTAGCAGAGTACAGCGCAAACGTTCATTGCCAACTCGTTCTTCAGACGATTATCAGTACAACCCAAACGTTCATAACCGACTTGTTCTCACACGATTATCGTCCTGCACTCGTCCTAAACTGCTCGGGAATGAAATTCCCAAAGGAATTCTCGGTAATGGCAGGAACTGTAAACACAAACTTTCCCCCGAACTCTAGTTGGCGTCAACTTCAGTCTTGAAGTTAACGACGACAGCTGATGTTATTCGCCGCTTGACAAAGGGAAGGTGAGACCTCTAGATCACTGACGATTTGGAAATAGTCACTGATATGACAGGTTGATCATTTAGATATTTATTAAAATACAACAATATAATCATTATCAGCATCATCATCTCCTACGCCTATTGACGGAAAGGGCCTCGGTTAGATTTCACCAGTCTTCTCTATCTTGAGCTTTTAAATCAATACTTCTCCATTCATCATCTCCTACTTCACGCTTCATAGTCCTCAGCCATGTAAGGCTGGGTCTTCCAACTCTTCTATTGCCATGTGGAGTCCAATTAAATGTTAATCTCTCTTGGGGAGTGCGAAGAGCATTCCCAAACCGTCTCCATCTACCCCTCACCATGATCTCATCCATATATAGCACTCGAGTATCTCAAATAGTTTCGTTTCTAATCCTGTCCTGCCATTTAACTTCCAATATTCTTCTGAGGACTTTGTTCTCAAATCTACAAAATCTGATGGATATTACAAATAAATAATTCTGGGTTAAGTCATTGTGGAAGAAATATTGGACACTTATGGACAGCCATCAATTATCTGTCATCTTTTTGTTACGTTTTAGTTGGAAAGAAGCTTAATTAATTGTCTTTAGTTTTGGAAGTGGTCACCGTCGGATCTGGTCTGTACATGGATAGGTGACCGCCAATTGAAGCCAAAATGAGGCTAGCAACCTCATCCCTAATATGGTGAGTGAAACTAGCAACAGAACATTAAGTTGGAAGTGAGTGGCAATGGGTCACAATGAGGCTTTAAAAGCAAATCAAACGTAGGGGACAAAGATGGCAATTATGCTTTATAACAAAACAAGTAAAATGTTCCAGCAAAATAAGTAACTATCTACCCTTTGAGGGGTAGATGGAGATGGTTGGGTATGCTCTTCGCATTCCACAAGAGAGATTAGTTCACCAAACGTTCAACTGGGCTCTACAAGGCACTAGAAGAGTTGGAACACCCAGGCCTACATGGTTGAGGACTATGATGCGTGAAGTAGATGATGATGAATGGAGAAGTATTGAATTAAAAGTTCAAGATAAAGACGACTGGCGAAATGTAACCGAGGCCCTTTGAGTAAATAGGCGTAGGAGGAGATGATGGTGATCTGCCCTTCTAATTATAAACCAACTAAAGAAGAATAAATCAAATTTACTCTTTCATAAAAACAATCATAATAAGGACAATTCTCTATATTTTTTATTGAACAAATTTACTCTTTTCATAAAAACAATCATAATAAGGACAATTCTCTGTACTTTTTATTGAACTAATTTACTCTTTTCATAAAAACAATCATAATAAGGACAATTCTCTGTACTTTTTATTGAACAAATTTACTCTTTTCATAAAAGCAATCATAATAAGGACAATTTTTCTGTACTTTTTATTGAACAAATATTTCTTAAATTTCAATCTGATGACCACGACAAGCAAAATCATTTGTGTCATATCAATCAATATTTACTTCGGGTTAATCCTTCCTTTATCGAAATGTATGATTTACGACGATATTTCTCGCTATCTTTCTCGGGCCTAAATCATTTGTGTCACATCGATCCATTTAAATTGATACTCCTCTGATCGAATATACAATTTATGATAGTTTTTTTTTCTCTCTCTCTCTCTCTCTCTCTCTCTCTCTCTCTCTCTCTCCAGCTCAATTCCGTACATATTTCATTTTAATCTTTTATTGACAGAATCAGAAATGTACAAGAACTCTCTCTCTCTCTCTCTCTCTCTCTCTCTCTCTCTCTGCGTCCATTCAATCTATATTTCAGTCTAATCTTTTATAGACGGAATCAGAAATGTACAGGAATCCTCTCTCTCTCTCTCTCTCTCTCTCTCTCTCTCTCTCCCGGTTAATTCGGTACATATTTCATTTTAATATTTTATTGACAGAATCAGAAATGTACAAGAACTCTCTCTCTCTCTCTCTCTCTCTCTCTCTCTCTCTCTCTTCCTGCGTTAATTCGATCTATATTTCAGTCTAATCTTTTATTGGCAGAATCAGAAATGTACAGGAATTTTCTCTCTCTCTCTCTCTCTCTCTCTCTCTCTCTCTCTTCCTGCGTCAATTCGATCTATATTTCAGTCTAATCTTTTATTGACAGAATCAGAAATGTACAGGAATTTCTCTCTCTCTCTCTCTCTCTCTCTCTCTCTCTCTCTCTCTGCGTCAATTCGGTACATATTTCATTTCAATTTTTTATTGACAGAATCAGAAATGAACAAGAATTCTCTCTCTCTCTCTCTCTCTCTCTCTCTCTCTCTCTCTCTTCCTGCGTCAATTCGATCTAAATATCAGTCTAATCCTTTAATGACAGAATCAGAAATGTACAAATCTCTCTCTCTCTCCTGCGCCAATTCAATTCATATTTCAAGAATTCTTTTTATATCTCTCAGCCAGGAAAAAATTACAGGTTATAGTAAATATGTGCTATAATTGTAGCACAGATTTTCAACAGCGAAAAGAATAGTTGTCAATTAATAACGGAAAGGAATATCGGTAAATGAAAAAAGTCTTCAGACAAGTAATCCTAATTATACGGGGTGTATCAGTGAATGAGAACGCATGCGTACACACACACACACACACACACACACAAGATAATCGATATTAAAATTCATGAACAAAGTTCTCAGACAAGTAACCATAAATATAGGTGCATCACTAAAGGAATGCATGAAACCGAATGGGTATATACACACATACTAATATATATATATATATATATATATATATAGAGAGAGAGAGAGAGAGAGAGAGAGAGAGAGAGAGAGAGAGACTAAGTTGAAAGTGCAATAATCACAAGCGTAAAAAAATGATTGCATCTGAAGTAGTGGTGGCCGATGTGATAACGTCCCTGACTGGTGAACGCCAGGCTGGGGTTCGAGTCCCACTCAAACTCGTTAATTTCTTTGGTCGCCACAACCTCGCCATCCTTGTGATCTAAGGATGGGGGTGTTTTGTTTGTTGGAGCCTATAGGTCAATCTGCTGAGTCATCAGCAGCCATTGCCTGGCCCTCCTTGGTCATAGCTTGGGTAGAGAGGGGGTGCTTGGGCGCTGATCATATGTATATATGGTCAGTCTGTAGGGCATTGTCCTGCTTGATGGGGCAATGTCACTGTCCCTTGCCTCTGCCATTCAGGATCGACCTTTAAACCTTTAAGGAGGTAGTAATGCTCGTGACCTTAGGAGGACTTTAACGACCAGACAAACATTGCAAATGTGTTATTTATATGACCGTGGGAGTAGGATTGTGAACACCACGGGGAAAGGATCTAACATTGAATAAACTCCAGAGAATAACTCTGTGGTAGGTGATAAATGTATAAGGATAACTGACAGAGAGAGAGATGGCTTTACTGGTAAGTATGGAGTTTTTGGAGTGAATAATAATATGAGAATAGAGAGAGTCTTGTTTTGGGCTATGCATATATGAATTGGTCTTTGATGGCCCAGCGCTTGGGTCGGGGAGACCGTGCAGAGCCGTGGTGTATCTTTAAAGAGAGAGAGAGAGAGAGAGAGAGAGAGAGAGAGAGAGAGAGAGAGAGAGAGAGCAAAAAAAAAAAAAACACTGTTTCACTAAGTAAAACTTCAGGATATTGAACAGCAAAAGATATAAATAGATATGGAACTTGGGTAAATTAAAAGGCTATACGGTGGGTGCAGAGAGACGTTGTAAGGGTCCGCAGTAATGCCTACTGTGTGTACTGACACGACTAACCCTCACCCACACCCACCCTCCTTACAAGAAGACGACCGATTGATTGATTTTAAATTTCTGGCATCCTGACAAGAAGACGAGGCTTATCCAAATGTGTTTGGGGAAAGATTTGACTATTGAAAAAAGGGGGGCTCTAAAACAGAGGTACAGATGATGAGGGAAATACATAGCTAAATTATGTAAGTTCCAAGGTAGCTTTAGAGCAAGTTGGTGGGTGTCATAAGGAGAAGAGGATTGGTTGAATGTGTATCTGTTCATTACGCTGATGAAAGGGAAGCTCAACTCGAGAGAAAGGGGTGGTAATTTGGCTGGAAATTTAGTGAAGGCTCCGAGATTCCCATGACGCACAGATCTTTATATAGTAATAATAATAATAATAATAATAATAATAATAATAATAATAAAAATAATAATAATAATAACAACAACAACAACAACAATAATAATAATAATAATAATAATAATAATAATAAAAACAACTAGAGGGGCACTCAGTAGAGGGCAAAACTCCACCAGGGCATCTTATTTCTTGATCTTTTGACCCAATTTTGGAAGTTTTGCTTGTCCGTGACCTTGACCTTTGACCTTCCAAAATTTAATAATTTACAGCTCTACACATAACAGTTAAAATCCCTGCAAGTTACATTACTTTATGATTAAAATTGTGGCCGTATGACTGATGACCGGAATTTGGCCTTTTGCTTGACCTTGACCTTGGGTTTGACCTTGACCTTTGACCTTAACATACATTAATTGGCGTGGATTTTCATACACTTAAATATGAACCAAGTTTGAAGTCTGTGACAACGATGTCCAAACTTACGGCTAATTACGTGAATAGGACATTTTGCTTGACCGTGACCTTGACCTTCCAAAATTTAATCATGTCTAGCTTTTTACATAACAGTTAATCCCTGCAAGTTTCATTACTCTACGATAAAAAAAAACTGTGGTCAGGAAGCTATTCACAAGCAAACAAAAAATACACAAACGGGGGGTAAAACATAACATTCTTAAACTTCGTTGGCGGAGGTAATAAACACTCCTCAGATATTGCATTAGAGCATAATGGCTTTTTATACCTCTTCCAAGTGTGGTACAAGAAATTCCAAGTCTTCAGATTTAACAAAACACATAAAAATTTCTTATCACAGATGTCAACATTACAAGGGCTGCTAAAACAATTTATTCGCCCAGCAAAATTACAGTTAAAAAGACGCAATCTGAATCCGGAACATACTTAAGTTGGCAGGTGAAGATAAAACAAATGAGTTTCATAAGAAAGAAATTAAGAAAACAAAATAATCATAAGGTGAAAGTATATCAACTGTGAGGTGGAATTAAAGATGGAGGTCGGATAAAAATGAGTTGTTTATCAAAAATCTCATGATGCTTTCGATTGTACGTAAGGCTAATGATAAGAATAATAACAGTAAGCGGGATAGTAATTAAAACATTAAGTCCTGATATAAATAGATTATATTATCTGCAGGGCAATCGTAAGGCAAAAGAGGAAAATGTACACAGGTATAAGGGATAAGGTAAAGGAGAACAGAGAGAACAAGGTGTTCTACAACACCAACAACAACAACAACAAATACAGCCGTTTCAATTGAGTCCACTGCCAGACAAGAGCCTCATACATGGGGTGAAGAGGAATTGTTTGGTAATCTGTGTTGTCAGGTGTATGAGGACATAGGAGAATCTGTAAATAGACCAGACTATTCGGTGTTATTAAAAGCAAAGGAAAAGTGAACCGAAACCAGAGAGAAGGTTCCAATGTAGTACTGTCTGGCCAGTCAAAGGACCCCATAACTCTGTAGTGGTCAACGGGTGGCTGGCGCCCTAGCTAACCTACAATCTACATGGCAGCGACCGTGAGTTTAATTTGTTTACTGGGGGAGGCCACTGCTGTGACTGGGCACCACAGTGTGGCGGGGGGGGGGGAGGGGAGTTGGACTTGCCCGGCTAACGTTCTGTTGAGCATCTATTTTAATGATACTGGAACTAAAACTAGACACTTTTATGTATATACAGCATATATACATACATATATATATGTGTATATATATATAGCATATATATACATACAGTATAATACATATATATAATATATATTATATATATACAGTATATATATATACAGTATATATACACACAGTATATATATATACGTATACATACATATATATATATATATATATACACTTATACATTTTATATATATATATATATATATATTATCATAATATATATATATATATATATATATATATATACTATATATACACTTATACATTTTATATATATATATATATATATATATGTATATATACAGCATATATATACATACAATATAATATATATATACATATATAAATTTATATATACATATACATATACTCTTCCAATTCTGATAAAGAACGCAAATAACCCTATACTCATCTTCCCAAAAGAAAGTCTATATGAATTTCAAAAAAAGTGAACCTCAGTTTCGTCATTAGTAACGAGTGGCTCACACACACTCACACGCGAGATTAAACAAGAGGTCTTAATGAAGATTCAAATTAATGAGCATAAAACAAATGGAAGCCTACGACAGACAATATAACGCTGGAAACACAGGGACCACGCCCATACGAACAGAATTAGTAGAGTACGAACACCATTAAGGAGATCATCTCCTTACTGGTGACGTCATTCTATCCAGTGTTTCTCATAATAATAATTAATAATGATAATAATAATAATAATAATAATGATAATAATAATGATAATAATAATGATGATGATGATGATGATAATAATAATAATAATAATAATAATAATAATGATATTAATAATAATAATAATTATAGTAATAATAATAATAATAAAAATATTCATAATAATAATAATAATAATAATAATATAATAATAATAATAATAATAATAATAATAATAATGTTATCACATTTTCCTTTAAATTCACATCCACGTGAAATAATCATTTTTTTCTTAAGTATTGTTTAGACTTCTTCCCTTATTCCAGATATTTTCGTTTTCTTTTCCTCGCCTACTCTCTTCTTGTTTTTTTATATCCTCCCAATTTTATATATTTATTTTATATATTTTTTTCTACTTATTAAAAGTAAACACTAGCTCCAAAAAATACAATATACATTAAAAAACCAACATTAAATACACAATCTCTTCGTCAATTTCTTTTCTTAACCTCAAATCAATTAATCAAGTACGACGCACCAATTACAACCATGATTTTTCTAGTATTTATCAGACATTATTACCAATCAATCAATCAATCTTATTCCATAAGTCCTACGCCCCAAATTAAAACCATGATTTTTCTAGTATTTATCAAACATTATTACCAATCAATCTTATTCCATAGGTCCTACGCCCCAAATTAAAACCATGATTTTTCTAGTATTTATCAAACATTATTACCAATCAATCTTATTCCATAAGTCCTACGCACCAATTAAAACCATGATTTTTCTAGTATTTATCAAACATTATTACCAATCAATCTTATTCCATAAGTCCTACGCACCAATTAAAACCATGATTTTTCTAGTATTTATCAAACATTATTACCAATCTATCTTATTCCATAAGTCCTACGCACCAATTAAAACCATGATTTTTCTAGTATTTATCAAACATTATTACCAATCAATCAATCAATCTTATTCCATAAGTCCTACGCCCCAAATTACAACCATGATTTTTCTAAGTATTTATCAAACATTATTACCAATCAATCAATCAATCTTATTCCATAAGTCCTACGCCCCAAATTACAACCATGATTTTTCTAGTATTTATCAAACATTATTACCAATCAATCAATCAATCTTATTCCATAAGTCCTACGCCCCAAATTACAACCATGATTTTTTCTAGTATTTATCAAACATTATTACCAATCAATCAATCAATCTTATTCCATAAGTCCTACGCCCCAAATTACAACCATGATTTTTCTAGTATTTATCAAACATTATTACCAATCAATCAATCAATCTTATTCCATAAGTCCTACGCACCAATTAAAAACCATGATTTTTCTAGTATTTATCAAACATTATTACCAATCAATCTTATTCCATAAGTCCTACGCCCCAAATTACAACCATGATTTTTCTAGTATTTATCAAACATTATTACCAATCAATCAATCAATCTTATTCCATAAGTCCTACGCCCCAAATTACAACCATGATTTTTCTAGTATTTATCAAACATTATTACCAATCAATCTTATTCCATAAGTCCTACGCACCAATTAAAACCATGATTTTTCTAGTATTTATCAAACATTATTACCAATCAATCTTATTCCATAAGTCCTACGCCCCAAATTAAAACCATGATTTTTTCTAGTATTTATCAGACATTATTACCAATCAATCAATCAATCTTATTCCATAAGTCCTACGCCCCAAATTACAACCATGATTTTTCTAGTATTTATCAAACATTATTACCAATCAATCAATCAATCTTATTCCATAAGTCCTACGCACCAATTAAAACCATGATTTTTCCAGTATTTATCAGACATTATTACCAATCAATCAATCAATCTTATTCCATAAGTCCTACGCACCAATTAAAACCATGATTTTTCTAGTATTTATCAGACATTATTACCAATCAATCAATCAATCTTATTCCATAAGTCCTACGCACCAATTAAAACCATGATTTTTCTAGTATTTATCAGACATTATTACCAATCAATCAATCAATCTTATTCCATAAGTCCTACGCACCAATTAAAACCATGATTTTTCTAGTATTTATCAGACATTATTACCAATCAATCAATCAATCTTATTCCATAAGTCCTACGCACCAATTAAAACCATGATTTTTCTAGTATTTATCAGACATTATTACCAATCAATCAATCAATCTTATTCCATAAGTCCTACGCACCAATTAAAACCATGATTTTTCTAGTATTTATCAGACATTATTACCAATCAATCAATCAATCTTATTCCATAAGTCCTACGCACCAATTAAAACCATGATTTTTCTAGTATTTATCAGACATTATTACCAATCAATCAATCAATCTTATTCCATAAGTCCTACGCCCCAAATTACAACCATGATTTTTCTAGTATTTATCAGACATTATTACCAATCAATCAATCAATCTTATTCCATAAGTCCTACGCACCAATTAAAACCATGATTTTTCTAGTATTTATCAGACATTATTACCAATCAATCAATCAATCTTATTCCATAAGTCCTACGCACCAATTAAAACCATGATTTTTCTAGTATTTATCAGACATTATTACCAATCAATCAATCAATCTTATTCCATAAGTCCTACGCACCAATTAAAACCATGATTTTTCTAGTATTTATCAGACATTATTACCAATCAATCAATCAATCTTATTCCATAAGTCCTACGCACCAATTAAAACCATGATTTTTCTAGTATTTATCAGACATTATTACCAATCAATCAATCAATCTTATTCCATAAGTCCTACGCACCAATTAAAACCATGATTTTTCTAGTATTTATCAGACATTATTACCAATCAATCAATCAATCTTATTCCATAAGTCCTACGCACCAATTAAAACCATGATTTTTCTAGTATTTATCAGACATTATTACCAATCAATCAATCAATCTTATTCCATAAGTCCTACGCACCAATTAAAACCATGATTTTTCTAGTATTTATCAGACATTATTACCAATCAATCAATCAATCTTATTCCATAAGTCCTACGCACCAATTAAAACCATGATTTTTCTAGTATTTATCAGACATTATTACCAATCAATCAATCAATCTTATTCCATAAGTCCTACGCACCAATTAAAACCATGATTTTTCTAGTATTTATCAGACATTATTACCAATCAATCAATCAATCTTATTCCATAAGTCCTACGCACCAATTAAAACCATGATTTTTCTAGTATTTATCAGACATTATTACCAATCAATCAATCAATCTTATTCCATAAGTCCTACGCACCAATTAAAACCATGATTTTTTCTAGTATTTATCAGACATTATTACCAATCAATCAATCAATCTTATTCCATAAGTCCTACGCACCAATTAAAACCATGATTTTTCTAGTATTTATCAGACATTATTACCAATCAATCAATCAATCTTATTCCATAAGTCCTACGCACCAATTAAAACCATGATTTTTCTAGTATTTATCAGACATTATTACCAATCAATCAATCAATCTTATTCCATAAGTCCTACGCACCAATTAAAACCATGATTTTTCTAGTATTTATCAGACATTATTACCAATCAATCAATCAATCTTATTCCATAAGTCCTACGCACCAATTAAAACCATGATTTTTCTAGTATTTATCAGACATTATTACCAATCAATCAATCAATCTTATTCCATAAGTCCTACGCACCAATTAAAACCATGATTTTTCTAGTATTTATCAGACATTATTACCAATCAATCAATCAATCTTATTCCATAAGTCCTACGCACCAATTAAAACCATGATTTTTCTAGTATTTATCAGACATTATTACCAATCAATCAATCAATCTTATTCCATAAGTCCTACGCCCCAAATTACAACCATGATTTTTCTAGTATTTATCAGACATTATTACCAATCAATCAATCAATCTTATTCCATAAGTCCTACGCCCCAAATTACAACCATGATTTTTCTAGTATTTATCAAACATTATTACCAATCAATCAATCAATCTTATTCCATAAGTCCTACGCACCAATTAAAACCATGATTTTTCTAGTATTTATCAAACATTATTACCAATCAATCTTATTCCATAAGTCCTACGCACCAATAAAAACCATGATTTTTCTAGTATTTATCAAACATTATTACCAATCAATCTTATTCCATAAGTCCTACGCCCCAAATTACAACCATGATTTTTCTAGTATTTATCAAACATTATTACCAATCAATCTTATTCCATAAGTCCTACGCACCAATTAAAACCATGATTTTTCTAGTATTTATCAAACATTATTACCAATCAATCTTATTCCATAAGTCCTACACACCAATTAAAACCATGATTTTTCTAGTATTTATCAAACATTATTACCAATCAATCTTATTCCATAAGTCCTACGCACCAATTAAAACCATGATTTTTCTAGTATTTATCAGACATTATTACCAATCAATCAATCAATCTTATTCCATAAGTCCTACGCCCCAAATTAAAACCATGATTTTTCTAGTATTTATCAAACATTATTACCAATCAATCAATCAATCTTATTCCATAAGTCCTACGCCCCAAATTACAACCATGATTTTTCTAGTATTTATCAAACATTATTACCAATCAATCTTATTCCATAAGTCCTACGCACCAATTAAAACCATGATTTTTCTAGTATTTATCAAACATTATTACCAATCAATCTTATTCCATAAGTCCTACGCACCAATTAAAACCATGATTTTTCTAGTATTTATCAAACATTATTACCAATCAATCTTATTCCATAAGTCCTACGCACCAATTAAAACCATGATTTTTCTAGTATTTATCAAACATTATTACCAATCAATCTTATTCCATAAGTCCTACGCCCCAAATTACAACCATGATTTTTCTAGTATTTATCAAACATTATTACCAATCAATCAATCAATCTTATTCCATAAGTCCTACGCCCCAAATTACAACCATGATTTTTCTAGTATTTATCAAACATTATTACCAATCAATCAATCAATCTTATTCCATAAGTCCTACGCCCCAAATTACAACCATGATTTTTCTAGTATTTATCAAACATTATTACCAATCAATCAATCAATCTTATTCCATAAGTCCTACGCCCCAAATTACAACCATGATTTTTCTAGTATTTATCAAACATTATTACCAATCAATCAATCAATCTTATTCCATAAGTCCTACGCCCCAAATTACAACCATGATTTTTCTAGTATTTATCAAACATTATTACCAATCAATCAATCAATCTTATTCCATAAGTCCTACGCCCCAAATTACAACCATGATTTTTCTAGTATTTATCAAACATTATTACCAATCAATCTTATTCCATAAGTCCTACGCACCAATTAAAACCATGATTTTTCTAGTATTTATCAAACATTATTACCAATCAATCTTATTCCATAAGTCCTACGCACCAATTAAAACCATGATTTTTCTAGTATTTATCAGACATTATTACCAATCAATCAATCAATCTTATTCCATAAGTCCTACGCCCCAAATTAAAACCAGGATTTTTCTAGTATTTATCAAACATTATTACCAATCAATCAATCAATCTTATTCCATAAGTCCTACGCCCCAAATTACAACCATGATTTTTCTAGTATTTATCAAACATTATTACCAATCAATCAATCAATCTTATTCCATAAGTCCTACGCCCCAAATTACAACCATGATTTTTCTAGTATTTATCAAACATTATTACCAATCAATCAATCAATCTTATTCCATAAGTCCTACGCCCCAAATTACAACCATGATTTTTCTAGTATTTATCAAACATTATTACCAATCAATCAATCAATCTTATTCCATAAGTCCTACGCCCCAAATTACAACCATGATTTTTCTAGTATTTATCAAACATTATTACCAATCAATCAATCAATCTTATTCCATAAGTCCTACGCCCCAAATTACAACCATGATTTTTCTAGTATTTATCAAACATTATTACCAATCAATCTTATTCCATAAGTCCTACGCACCAATTAAAACCATGATTTTTCTAGTATTTATCAAACATTATTACCAATCAATCTTATTCCATAAGTCCTACGCACCAATTAAAACCATGATTTTTCTAGTATTTATCAAACATTATTACCAATCAATCTTATTCCATAAGTCCTACGCACCAATTAAAACCATGATTTTTCTAGTATTTATCAGACATTATTACCAATCAATCAATCAATCTTATTCCATAAGTCCTACGCACCAATTAAAACCATGATTTTTCTAGTATTTATCAGACATTATTACCAATCAATCAATCAATCTTATTCCATAAGTCCTACGCACCAATTAAAACCATGATTTTTCTAGTATTTATCAGACATTATTACCAATCAATCAATCAATCTTATTCCATAAGTCCTACGCACCAATTAAAACCATGATTTTTCTAGTATTTATCAGACATTATTACCAATCAATCAATCAATCTTATTCCATAAGTCCTACGCCCCAAATTACAACCATGATTTTTCTAGTATTTATCAAACATTATTACCAATCAATCAATCAATCTTATTCCATAAGTCCTACGCCCCAAATTACAACCATGATTTTTCTAGTATTTATCAAACATTATTACCAATCAATCAATCAATCTTATTCCATAAGTCCTACGCACCAATTAAAACCATGATTTTTCTAGTATTTATCAAACATTATTACCAATCAATCTTATTCCATAAGTCCTACGCACCAATTAAAACCATGATTTTTCTAGTATTTATCAAACATTATTACCAATCAATCTTATTCCATAAGTCCTACGCCCCAAATTACAACCATGATTTTTCTAGTATTTATCAAACATTATTACCAATCAATCTTATTCCATAAGTCCTACGCACCAATTAAAACCATGATTTTTCTAGTATTTATCAAACATTATTACCAATCAATCTTATTCCATAAGTCCTACGCACCAATTAAAACCATGATTTTTCTAGTATTTATCAAACATTATTACCAATCAATCTTATTCCATAAGTCCTACGCACCAATTAAAACCATGATTTTTCTAGTATTTATCAGACATTATTACCAATCAATCAATCAATCTTATTCCATAAGTCCTACGCCCCAAATTAAAACCATGATTTTTCTAGTATTTATCAAACATTATTACCAATCAATCAATCAATCTTATTCCATAAGTCCTACGCCCCAAATTACAACCATGATTTTTCTAGTATTTATCAAACATTATTACCAATCAATCTTATTCCATAAGTCCTACGCACCAATTAAAACCATGATTTTTCTAGTATTTATCAAACATTATTACCAATCAATCTTATTCCATAAGTCCTACGCACCAATTAAAACCATGATTTTTCTAGTATTTATCAAACATTATTACCAATCAATCTTATTCCATAAGTCCTACGCACCAATTAAAACCATGATTTTTCTAGTATTTATCAAACATTATTACCAATCAATCTTATTCCATAAGTCCTACGCCCCAAATTACAACCATGATTTTTCTAGTATTTATCAAACATTATTACCAATCAATCAATCAATCTTATTCCATAAGTCCTACGCCCCAAATTACAACCATGATTTTTCTAGTATTTATCAAACATTATTACCAATCAATCAATCAATCTTATTCCATAAGTCCTACGCCCCAAATTACAACCATGATTTTTCTAGTATTTATCAAACATTATTACCAATCAATCAATCAATCTTATTCCATAAGTCCTACGCCCCAAATTACAACCATGATTTTTCTAGTATTTATCAAACATTATTACCAATCAATCAATCAATCTTATTCCATAAGTCCTACGCCCCAAATTACAACCATGATTTTTCTAGTATTTATCAAACATTATTACCAATCAATCAATCAATCTTATTCCATAAGTCCTACGCCCCAAATTACAACCATGATTTTTCTAGTATTTATCAAACATTATTACCAATCAATCTTATTCCATAAGTCCTACGCACCAATTAAAACCATGATTTTTCTAGTATTTATCAAACATTATTACCAATCAATCTTATTCCATAAGTCCTACGCACCAATTAAAACCATGATTTTTCTAGTATTTATCAGACATTATTACCAATCAATCAATCAATCTTATTCCATAAGTCCTACGCCCCAAATTAAAACCATGATTTTTCTAGTATTTATCAAACATTATTACCAATCAATCAATCAATCTTATTCCATAAGTCCTACGCCCCAAATTACAACCATGATTTTTCTAGTATTTATCAAACATTATTACCAATCAATCAATCAATCTTATTCCATAAGTCCTACGCCCCAAATTACAACCATGATTTTTCTAGTATTTATCAAACATTATTACCAATCAATCAATCAATCTTATTCCATAAGTCCTACGCCCCAAATTACAACCATGATTTTTCTAGTATTTATCAAACATTATTACCAATCAATCAATCAATCTTATTCCATAAGTCCTACGCCCCAAATTACAACCATGATTTTTCTAGTATTTATCAAACATTATTACCAATCAATCAATCAATCTTATTCCATAAGTCCTACGCCCCAAATTACAACCATGATTTTTCTAGTATTTATCAAACATTATTACCAATCAATCAATCAATCTTATTCCATAAGTCCTACGCCCCAAATTACAACCATGATTTTTCTAGTATTTATCAAACATTATTACCAATCAATCTTATTCCATAAGTCCTACGCACCAATTAAAACCATGATTTTTCTAGTATTTATCAAACATTATTACCAATCAATCTTATTCCATAAGTCCTACGCACCAATTAAAACCATGATTTTTCTAGTATTTATCAAACATTATTACCAATCAATCTTATTCCATAAGTCCTACGCACCAATTAAAACCATGATTTTTCTAGTATTTATCAAACATTATTACCAATCAATCAATCAATCTTATTCCATAAGTCCTACGCACCAATTAAAACCACGATTTTTCTAGTATTTATCAAACATTATTACCAATCAATCTTATTCCATAAGTCCTACGCACCAATTAAAACCACGATTTTTCTAGTATTTATCAAACATTATTACCAATCAATCTTATTCCATAAGTCCTACGCACCAATTAAAACCACGATTTTTCTAGTATTTATCAAACATTATTACCAATCAATCTTATTCCATAAGTCCTACGCACCAATTAAAACCACGATTTTTCTAGTATTTATCAAACATTATTACCAATCAATGTTATTCCATAAGTCCTACGCACCAATTAAAACCACGATTTTTCTAGTATTTATCAAACATTATTACCAATCAATCTTATTCCATAAGTCCTACGCACCAATTAAAACCACGATTTTTCTAGTATTTATCAAACATTATTACCAATCAATCTTATTCCATAAGTCCTACGCACCAATTAAAACCATGATTTTTCTAGTATTTATCAAACATTACCAATCAATCAATCAATCTTATTCCATAAGTCCTACGCCCCAAATTACAACCATGATTTTTCTAGTATTTATCAAACATTATTACCAATCAATCAATCAATCTTATTCCATAAGTCCTACGCCCCAAATTACAACCATGATTTTTCTAGTATTTATCAAACATTATTACCAATCAATCAATCAATCTTATTCCATAAGTCCTACGCCCCAAATTACAACCATGATTTTTCTAGTATTTATCAAACATTATTACCAATCAATCAATCAATCTTATTCCATAAGTCCTACGCACCAATTAAAACCACGATTTTTCTAGTATTTATCAAACATTATTACCAATCAATCTTATTCCATAAGTCCTACGCACCAATTAAAACCATGATTTTTCTAGTATTTATCAAACATTATTACCAATCAATCTTATTCCATAAGTCCTACGCACCAATTAAAACCATGATTTTTCTAGTATTTATCAAACATTACCAATCAATCAATCAATCTTATTCCATAAGTCCTACGCCCCAAATTACAACCATGATTTTTCTAGTATTTATCAAACATTATTACCAATCAATCAATCAATCTTATTCCATAAGTCCTACGCCCCAAATTACAACCATGATTTTTCTAGTATTTATCAAACATTATTACCAATCAATCAATCAATCTTATTCCATAAGTCCTACGCCCCAAATTACAACCATGATTTTTCTAGTATTTATCAAACATTATTACCAATCAATCAATCAATCTTATTCCATAAGTCCTACGCACCAATTAAAACCACGATTTTTCTAGTATTTATCAAACATTATTACCAATCAATCTTATTCCATAAGTCCTACGCACCAATTAA
>NC_090741.1:43316305-43328805 GCF_036898095.1 Palaemon carinicauda | reverse complement strand
GATTTCTACTGGAAAATACAAGTATTTTGACTTCCAAGGAAAATTCAAGCATTTTGACTTCCTAGGATAAAACACAGTATTTTTACGTCGATGGAAAATTCAAGTTATTTACTTCCAAGGAAAATTCAAGTATTTTGACATCCTTGGAAAAACACAATATTTTCTCTTCCTTGGAGAAAATACAGTTATTTTGACTTCATTGGAAAATTAGCCTTTTTACTTTCATGGAAAATTCAAGTATTTTACCAATTTATCATTATCTGCAAATCAGTGACACCTCCTGGTCCTCTGATTATACCCGTTTTAGCATTGGATCACTATCTTCTTCCTCTTCTTATAATAATAATAATAATAATAATAATAATTATTATTATTATTATTATTATGAAGCTTCATCTGAGGTGGATAAAGGGGGAGGGTAGGCTGCGGCACCCTAGCAGTACCAGACGAACTCGGTTGAGTCCCTTGTCAGGCTGGGAGGAACGTAGAGAGGAGAGGTCCCCTTTTTTGTTTCATTAGTTTGATGTCGGCTACCCCCCCTAATTGGGGGAAGTGCCTTGGTATATGTATGTACGTATTATTATCATTATTATTATTATTATTATTAGCTAAGCTACAACCCTAGCTGGAAAAGGAAGATGTTATAAGATCAAAGGCTCCAACAGTGAAAAATAGCCCAGTGAGATAAGGAAATAAGGAAATAAACAAACGATATAAGAAGCAATGAATAATTGTGATAAAATATTTTAAAAACATTAACAACAGCAAAACAGATCTTTCAAATATAAACTATAAAAGGAATTGTGTCAGCCTGTTCAACATAAAAACATTTGATGCAAGTTTAAACTTTTGAAGTTCTACTGATTTTACTACTATTACTTAAAAACATTTCTTAAAAATTTGTAGGCTTAATAACTGCCCTTTTTAGGATAGAGTTGTAAACATATCTTGAAATAAACATAAAACTGAAACCTTTACTGGAAATGGGAAGTATTTCTTTCATCCTTAAATCATCCATTATCTTTACTCACAAACACTTGTAAAATCAACCATTTCCAATCTCCTATCATCCATATTAACATTTATTTCTACACCTCTCAATTTTCATTTTACCCTCATGATCTTTAATTTGTTCACCTTCACTCTTAAATTTCTCTTCGGGTAAATAATCTCAAAATCTTTTACCGGTCTCTGCAGTTTCTCTTCACTTCCCTCGATCAGCACATCATCACCAGTAAACATCAACCAAGCAATAATCGATCTAGAACTCATTTTCATATCAAAACTCCGCCCAGGCATTCACTGAGCTTCTAACCATTTGCATCCCCCTAAAATAAGTCTTGAATAGCTATGGTGACATAAAAGATATATATATATATATATATATATATATATATATATTATTACTTGCTAAGCTACAGCCCTAGTTGGAAAAGCAGGATGCTATAAGCCTAGGGGCTCCAACAGGGAAAATAGCCCAGTGCGGAAAGGAAACAAGGAAAAATTAAATATTTCAAGAAGAGTAACAACATTAAAATAAATATCTCCTACATAAACTATAAAAACTTAACAAAACAGGAGGAAGTAATGCCTTTGGTTTGGTTATTTTCATCACCGCATTGGCTACTGAAGATTGGTGATGGTGGGAGGGAACAAAGCAAACCAAACTAGTATGAGTAACCCTGACTAGTGTATATAAGCACTACTATATATGCTAGTGCACACGACCTATCAAAAATGACTGCTAAATATTTAGATATGCACACACACGAACTTCACTCGACAGATTATGACTACTCCCTCTTCTTCCCTTACCCGAGGGACGGAGAGAGCGGAGTGTCACAGGAAATGATATATATATATATATATATATATATATATATATATATATATATATATATATATATATATGTGTGTGTGTATGTATATATATACACATATATACATGCATATATATATATATATGTACATACATATATATGGAAATATATATAAATATATATACATATATATATATATATATATATATATATATATATATATATATATTTATATATATATATGTGTGTGTGTGTGAATATATATGTAAATATATACATATATATATATATATATATATATATATATATATATATATATATATATATATATATGTGCGTGTGTGTGTAAATATATATATATATATATATATATATATATATATATATATATTATATATATATATATATATACATGCGTGTGGATTGAACCCTAAAAATTAGTTGACAAACTAAACTTGTAAAATCAGTTCTTAAATGTTCCTATTTTATGGAAAGAAATAACTGCAATTAATTTCGCTAGAAAAATAACAAGAATAGTACCTTATTAATGCGAACATATTGATGGAAAAAAAACAGCAATAAATTTCCTTTTAATACTCTCCCTCAGGAAACCGATATTGTAAAACAATTTTGCAAAAGCAAGTATCATAACCAATAATTCAACCTTGGAGTTTGCATTTTTCCAATAAATCCACCTGGATGACGCAACGTCTAATACATCTTTGTGAAGCAAAACCATTAGTTTTTATGGGTACTCTAAACACACCCGATACACCAACACGATATAATGAAAAACTCTACGGACATTCCCGTCGATTTTCAGTTCTGCAGAGAGACTTTAATTCTCATAAGAATTTCGAGGTGAATAATTCAGGGACGCGAGAACTTGAAGACAATTTCATTATCAGTTCAATAATTAGCTTTTCATTAACTTAAACAATTATGCCATGATCAGTTCATCAAACGTTCAGCTGGGCTTCACAAGGCACTAGTTGGAAGACCCAGGCCTACATGGCTGAGGACTAGAAACGCGAAGTAGGAGATGATAATTGGAGAAATATTGAATTAAAAGCTCAAGATAGAGACGACTGGCGAAATCTAACCGAGGCCCTTTGCATCAATACGTGTAAGAGATGATGATGATGATGACAATTATGCATATACACACCACTCTTTTATATCTCTTTAATAGGTATTTGTGGCAAAACCTTACTTAAATATGAAAGATTTATATACGAAAAAGCAAGAAATTTTATTAAATATTTAACACCTTACATGTAAATTGGTAGTGAAGTTTCTCTGCAATCACTTTGATTATAAGTTGGTAATAATGGTGTATGTCATCAACTTACTTATCAATTGGTATTGATGGTATCTGCAATCACATCAATTATCAATCAGTATGGAGGGTGTCTGCAATCACCTTACTTATAGATGAGTATCCGCTATCACCTTATAAATAATCCAGTAATTAGTGTGTCTATATCACCTTACTTATAAGTCAGTAATTACTGTGTCCGCTATCACCTTACTTATAAATCAGTATTGGGGTGACAGCAATCATCTTATTTACAAGTTGGTATTAGGGGTGTCTGCAATCACCTTACTAATAGATCAGTATTGAGTGTCCGCTATCACCTTACTTAGAAATCGGTATTAAAATCGGTATTAAAAGTGTCCGCTATCACCTTACTAATCAATCGGCATCGTGTGTGTCTGGTATCAACTAATTTATATCGGTATTGAGTGCTCACTATCATCTTACTTATAAATTGGTATTGAGGGTGTCAGCAATCACCTTAATTGTAAATTGGTATTGATAGTGTACGCCATCACCTTACTTACAAATAGGGATTGAGAGTATCTCCTATCACCTTATTTATAACTCAGTATTGAGATAGCCCTCTATCACCTTACTTATAAATCGGTATTGAGAGTATTAGCTATGACCTTACTTATAAATCAGTATTGAGAGTATCCGCTATCACCTTACTTATAACTCGGTATTGAGTGTCTGCTATCACCTTATAATTCGGTATGGAGAGTATCCGCTATGACCTTACTTATAAACCAGTATTAAGAGTATCCGCTATCACCTTAGTCATAACTCGATATTGAGTGTCTGCTATCACCTCATAATTCGGTATTGAGAGTATCTGCTACGACCTTACTTATAAACCAGAATTGAGAGTATCCGCTATCACTTACACATAAATCGGTATTGAGAGTATCCACTATCATCTTACTTATAACTCTGTATTGAGAGTATCCACTATCACCTTACTTATAACTCGGTATTGAGAGTATCCCCAATCACCTTACTTAGAAGTCGGTATTGAGAGTATCCATTATCACCTTACTAACTCGGTATTGAGAGTATCCCCTATCACCTTACTTAGAAGTCGGTATTGAGAGTATTCATTATCACCTTACTAACTCGGTATTGAGAGTATCCCCTATCACCTTACTTAGAAGTCGGTATTGAGTACCCACTATCACCTTACCTATAAAATCACCTTATTTATAACTCTGTATTGAGGTAGCCCTCTATCACCTGACTTATAAATCCGGATTGAGAGTATCCGCTATCACCTTACTTATAACTCGCTATTGAGTGTCTACTATCACCTTATAATTCGGTATTGAAAGTATCCGCTGCGACCTAACTTATAAACCAGTATTAAGAGTATCCGCTATCACCTTTCTTATAACACGATATTGAGCGTCTGCTATCACCTTATAATTCGGTATTGAAAGTATCCGCTGCGACCTAACTTATAAACCAGTATTAAGAGTATCCGCTATCACCTTTCTTATAACACGATATTGAGCGTCTGCTATCACCTTATAACTCGGTATTGAGAGTATCCGCTGCGACCTTACTTATAAACCAGTATTGAGTATCCGCTTTCACCTTACATATAAATCGGTATTGAGAGTATCCGCTTTCACCATACTTATAACTCAGTATTGAGAATATCCCCTATCACCTTACTTAGAAGTCGGTATTGAGAGTATCCACTATCACCATACTTATAACACGGTATTGAGAGTATCTACTATCACCTTACTTATAAATCGGTATCGAGTATCCGCATCACCTTACTTATAAATCGGTATTAAGAGTGTCAGGGGTCACCTTACTTATAAAATGGCCTTAGGGGTGACAGCAATCACCTTATTTACAAGTTGGTATTTGGGATGTCCGTAACCACATTACTTATAAATCAATATCGATCACTGAGCATGACTTTATCCACCTTACGTAAATATGACAACAAATTATAAATAGCCTAGCTTAATATTGTAACCGCAACTTCGATAGTAAAGAGAAAATAAGTTTAACCACAAATATATGACTTACAGTTGAAAAAAAATACAAGAGCAGCCATCTTGCAAATATGATGTAAATGTTCAAATACTCACTAATATATCAACATTTGGTGCATCTCCAATCATCACACATACACCAGCAATATGTGTATTTACATCCAGCTGTTATTATCCAAAATGAGGAACACAAAGGAAGGAAGAACATTCCAGATAAGGAAGTGCTGTTCATTTAGATCAATCCATCTTTTGCTGGCATGGACTTTTTCACCAAACCTTTACACGCAATATTCAATACTACTACTATCGATATTTCTATTAGCAACATTTAGAGAAAACTAGGTAAAGTAACAGCTATAGCTACCCAATAAAGATATACAGTTCAAAATTGATAAACCGTTATCCAATAACAAAAACAAAAAACTATCAATTAAGCAATAAATTGAATAGAATAATTGATTGAAACTTTGTGGATCAGTTCAATCGTATGAGAGAGAGAGAGAGAGAGGAGAGAGAGAGAGAGAGAGAGAGAGAGAGAGAGAGAGAGAGAGAGAGAGAGAGCATTAAACACACCATGGTCACAATTTCTACAACGTGGACAAAGGTGTGCACCAACATTATTTCCAAGTACTGAACTACCGTAGGACCATCATAAACAGAGCGCCAGGCTTTGCATAATCCAGAGAGACCTTACACATATAAGTAGAGAGAGGGGGAAGGGGGAAAGGGGGAAACGATTATATATTTGGAGGAGGGGGAGGGGGGAATGGAGTGTGGAGTACCTAACGATGACTGAGGCGAGGTAAAAACAAATTCTATTCAGTTTTTCTCGTTCGAGTTATTGGTCTACAAGCTACTACCAGAGAGAGAGAGAGAGAGAGAGAGAGAGAGAGAGAGAGAGAGAGAGAGAGAGAGTTGTGTAGAAGCAGTCAAGAGTAGTAGTAATAAGACGGTAGGTGCAATTATTTGTGGTCGACGAACCCCAGGCAACGGATAGGCCTATGCGAGAGACTTGCGCCGTGGCTGATAGTCAGCGCAATGACTCAGTGAGGCTAGTAGTCTTGCAGGGTTGACAATAATCAATCCTGCTATTAGTAGTAGCCTAGTAGTAGTCTTAAAAACTATATCAGCCTTATATCAACTACGAAACGAACTTTATGGCCTGTTCAACGGAAAAGCATTAGCAACAAGTTTAAACTTTCAACAGATTTAACCGTCAAATAAGGATAGCTAGACTAAAACATTGTACTTATGATGGAGGAGGCAAGACTGATAGAATTAATTTGCATGCCTAGTACTACGAATAGAATAGTACAATTTGGGTCAATCTGAATACAAAAGAATGATCAAAATTATGAAAAATATGCAACATGCATAAAGAACTAACAGAACCATATATTAATATCTAGAACAAGAATAATGGATTTGAAAGACCGAAGGTTTTGGTCAACAATTTAAAATGAGTCTGCAGGTGAAGACCAGACAGGAGAACAGTATTCAAAAGATGGTAGAATAATAATAATAATAATAATAATAATAATAATAATAATAATAATAATAATAATAATAAAGGTAGAATGAAAGAACTTAGAAAAAAAATCTTTAAGATACTGTTCATTAAAGATGCTAAATTAGTTATATGAAGATTCTACGAGTGCCATGAGGCTTATATCAGTTCACCGCTTGTACAGTATACTGTACTGTATATGAAGCCTGCGATATCTGTAGACAAAGACTGTAGTCCAAGCGCTTGGATTTAATAAGTAGTTCGTAAAAGTTATTCTTATGTGTAAATATTTAGATGGAAGTTGCTATTAGACATTGTAAACGAGTAAGCTGCTTATTTCAGGTTGTTAAGTAATACGAACCCATGCTGTTATAGCCGGCAATAGAACACTACGAATTCACTGCAACGGTCTCTCTCTCTCTCTCTCTCTCTCTCTCTCTCTCTCTCTCTCTCTCTCTCTCTCTCTCTCTCTCTCTCTCTCTCTCTCTCTCCCCTACCTAAACGTGGTGAAAGGGTTTGTGTATCGCTATGATCAGTAAACCTATACTAGTCCGAGCCACCCATACTAAGTTGGTTTGCTGTGAGCGACCAGACCAAAATCTCCCACCATCACCAATCCGCACTGCCAAGCGCAGTGATGAAAACTGGCCAAATCTCAGACCCGAATTAACATATTTGAGGCATTTGTCCTGCGTTGCACTAGAAACGGCTGCATTTGTTTATATATATATATATATATATATATATATATATATATATATATATATATATATGTGTGTGTGTGTGTGTGTGTGTGTGTTTAACCTGCTTCCTCAGCGAGTCCTTGAAGGTGAGGTTGTTAGGCTAACAATATAATGTAAATGTATTTTGTTTATATTTGGCAACGTGTACTATTTCAATGTGGTTCTCTATGCTTTAAAATGTAACCTGTACAGCTGACTGTAATTGCAAGCGTTTATTTGTACAACCCCATTTATACTTGAAAACTGCCACCCTGTGGTACCACAATCTGCGCTTAGACGCAAAGCGAGTAGCTGTTATCTATAATGTTGCGGCAGCTGCTTGGATTGGTTCGGCATTCTAAATGTGCAGTTTGTGGCTTTATATTATACGCTTGGAATCATAATTACGGAAATATTACAAAAAAATGTTACTTTCTGTCATAAAACCCTGTGATAGTTATTATTATTATTATTATTATTATTATTACTTGCCGAGCTACAACCCTAGTTGGAATAGCCGGATGATATAAGCCCAAGGGCTCCAACTGGGAAAATAGCAGCTCCCTGAGATTTGGAAATAAGGAAATAAATAAACTACATGAGAAGTAATTAACAATCAAATAAATCAGTAACAATAAAAATAAACAAATATATAAAAACTTCAAAAAACATGAAGAAAAGAACTCTAATCCAAGACAGCGAAAGGCCATGGTACATAGGCTATGGTACTACCCAAGACTAGAGAACAATGGTTTTATTTCTTAGTGTCCTCCTTGAAGAGCTGCTTATCATAGCTAAAGAGTCTCTTCTACCATTACCATGAGGAAAGTAGCCACTCAACAACTACGGTGGAGTTGTTAGTCCCTTGAGCGAAGAAGAATCGTTTGGTAATCTCAGTGTTGTCAGGTGTATGAGGACAGGAGAATGCTGTATGTAAAGAATATGCCAGACTATTCTGTGTATGTGTAGGCAAAAGGAAGATGAACCGTGACCAGAGAAGGATGCAATGTAGTACTAGCTGGTCAGTCAAAGAACCCAATAACTTTCTAGTGGTAGTATCTCAACGGGTGGTTGGTGCCCTGGCCAACCTACTACCTGAGATATGGAACAAAGAAATAGGGAGCGTGAGTGTACCCTGAAGCAGTTGTTAGTGTTCTCAAGTGTAAAATAATGCTAAATATTACAAGCACTTATTTCTAGTGGCTATGTAAGAATCGTATGGTTATAAAAGTTCTACATGCTACGAGAAATAGCAAGTACTGGATTGAAGTTCCAAGTGATTCTTTTTAGCAGAAATTATTTATAAAATCGATGCAATATGATTATTTGCAACTCCCAGTGACTGAGTAGGATAAACATTTAATAACTATGATAATCCACTGTAAGTTACGGGTGGTGACTATAAGCCTAGTAAATACGTAATTTTTATCATAACAAATCCTGCATGCAACAAGTACAAATGTTAACGGCTTGTGTCACTAAATGCAATAAAATCGTGGAGGTTTTTAACTGATTGCTACTTGAATTTACAGTTCTGTAACCGCTGCAAAGAGGCCGGCCGAAATAAGCCCCACCCCCTGATGACGTCATAGCCAATCGCGTTCTCACAATACATCCCCTTACGAATTTCAAAATGTGCTCAGTTATTGGAAGAAACGATATACACGAAAGAGGAAACAGATGCCTTTCTTAAGAGTAAATTTCAATATGGTCGGTGGCTTTTGAAAAATATCTATAAAGAAAGAATGAATAAAATGTTCACCAAAAAGTATATAAATTATTGTTTTTGAGTGACTAAAAATTAAAATCAAGATGTGTGATGTTGTAAATTGTTAAATTAGATGGAATTGTTTATAGAAAAATGCAATTAAATGTGATTATACTGTAAATATTGTGATTGTAAAGAATATGTAATTTAACTTTTTAATAAAAAGATAAAAAAAGTTATTTATAATGTATTGTGATCGTTATTAACGCGGTAGAAGACTTGATTTGCCACGTGTCTTTAAGTCAATCATGGTTCCTCCCAAATGGAGACGTTCAACTCCTTTCATTTAAATCTTATCACATTTCTTAGACAAGGTTTGAGTTCCCTATTGTAAACTCAAGCAAAATTTCCTTGATTTGGCCATTTATCTAATAAATCTTCTCTTATTTCATCCATCTCAAGTTATTATTATGATTATTATTATTATTATTATTAGCCAAGCTACAACCCTAGTTGGAAAAGCAAGATGCTATAAGCCCAAGGGCTCCAACAGGGAAAAATAGCCCAGTGAGGAAAGGAAATAAGGAAATAAATAAATGATGAGAATAAATTAACAATATATCATTCTAGAATCAGTAACAGCGTCCAAACAGATATGTCCTATACAAACTATTAACAACGTCAAAAACAGATATGTCATATATAAACAATAAAGACTCATGTCAGCCTGGTCAACATAAAAACATTTGCTCCAATTTTGAACTTTTTACGTATTTTCTCTCATTCTTTTACTTAAAAAAGTTCATAAATATAGTTTCATGTCCGTGCGCTCTTTATAAATAATTTTAGTAAAAATTGTTCCATCAAATTAAGAAATATATATATAAACTGCTCGTCTAATAGCCCCTAATCCGGAAAAATAAATGGAGATCATAAATATTTGGGGGACAAAAAAAACCTCCCCACAGTACCTACCAATGACCAAAATTCTATAGCCAAAATTCCTCATACTCAGAAAAGAAAATTTCAACTTGTAACTTGATATGTGACCCAGTAAAAACGCTGAGGTCACGAATATTTTGTGTTCAATAATTACCCAAAAATTAATTTTCATTGAATAATAAAATTTTCAAAAAATAAGTATCCCGGAAAAAAAATAATTGGGTTAAATTTCTATGGAAATGAGATGTAAATAACCAAATTGACATTTAAATCCACCTATGACTTAGAACTATATGATGTCAAACACCACAGAGAGCTTATGACCTTGTGAAGGAAATAAAGTTGAGATAAATCTCATAGTATATGTTTGATATAAAAAAAAATCTGACCTTGAAATAATTGGTGATCTTGTATATACAATTGGAAAAGGTTAAATAACCATAAAACAACAACAAAAATGATAATCTCCCTTATATAAAAGCAAGTGTCTGGATATATATATATATATATATATATATATATATATATATATATATATATATATATATATATATATATATATATCACGCTCAGCGGCATTGTAAGGCGTATAACTACTCGGTCTCTTCCCGTCACTCGGGTAGGGGAAGATAGTATAGGCATGTGTCAATATATATATATATATATATATATATATATATATATATATATATATATATATATATATATATACATATATATTAATACATATAATTTATTTATTTAGACCCAATTCTTGACGGGACGCGTACACTAGTAATAATATAGAACAAAAAATTACGACATAATGATATCACAAATGGTAAATATGAAAAACTGTTATTCCCATTGGAAGCTTAAAATTTTATATATATATATATATATATATATATATATATGTATATGTATATATATATATATATATATATATATATATATATATACATAAACACATATTAAATACTACAAGTCCGTAAACATAAACTATTTCAACCAGCTTTGGCTAAGTAAGATTACACACAAGCCAATAACAGAAACATCTAAATGCTTATCAGGGATACTTTAACAATGCTATTTTAGTTTTCATATATATATACATATATATATATATATATATATATATATATATATATATATATACACGTGTGTGTGTATGTATGTATGTATGTGTGTGGAATCACAAAACCTATCAGGTGATGAACATAAAATATGTATTATAGCAACGAAAAGAAAAGTTAAAAGACTTGATTGAAACAAGAACAAGTATGAAAACGCATCTACATTTTCTAAAAGAAAAAAAAAACATTATATTTAACCTACAAATTAATTCCCACAGCACCTTTAAATATGTTAGCCTGTCCCCCTAACATGATAAAGTCAATGCTTTCTTTTGCTGGGACTAAAACATCTGAAATTATCCAGAAAAAAAGATTAATATATTAGGCCTATGAAACAAACATACGAAAGGTAATATGGAAAGCACAGACAAGAGAAAATAGACACTCTAAAATAGACGAGATAGACCAGAATGACAAAACATGTCAATTAAATCATTCTCTTGGTATTTTTGCACAGATATATTTCAGCTTCGACACTTGAACATGAACCAGACTGAGGCAAAATGGAGAGAGAGTGAGAGGGGGTGACCATTTAAGTTGTCATAAAACAGCATTACTGATTTGATGACATTGAAGAATTCGAACAGTTTCCATGACGAAAGAGATTATATTCATAATCGGTATTGTCAGCGTGCCATTTTGGAAAACAGAAACAGTCCTTTTTCACTCTCAATCATCTGCTTTCTCTCTCTCTCTCCTTGGCTTACCTGTATTTAGTAGAGCAGCAGAAGGCGACTTTGACGTAATAATCCAACGAACTCCAAAGCTAAATCAGGTTAATGGCGATAATGACAGACACAAATTAAAAAACACAACTTCTAACTATGTGATCTAGGCGGCTAAACCCCACAGCTTCCACTCAACACCATCAAATGATAAGATGTTTACTCCACCATCGTCAATGGAACACTACTCTCTTTTTCTCTCTCGCGCGCGTACATGAGAGAGAGAGAGAGAGAGAGAGAGAGAGAGAGAGAGAGAGAGAGAGAGAGAGAGAGAGAGAGATAGCTCTTACCCGCGCGACCTCTCATTGCCAAACGTACGATTAAGCTCGAGGCGTTTCTAGTATACATTGTGTAACATTAATTGCCGATTCATTCTTCCTTTCTCTCACACATTCTCTCTTTCTCTTACCCTGGAATTTTGCTTCTACTACGTGACACCCTTTCGAGGTTTAAGCAATTACTCAAACGTTCCTAGTTCCTAATTGGAAGAGCAAGATACTATAAGCCCAAGGGCTCCAATAGGGAAAAATAACCCAGTGAGGAAAGGAAATAAGGAAATAAACAAATGATGAGAACAAATTAACAATAAATCATTCTAAAAACAGTAACAACGTCAAAACAGATATGTCAT
>NC_090741.1:43301305-43311305 GCF_036898095.1 Palaemon carinicauda | reverse complement strand
TTTATATGTATATTTCCACATTCCAAATGATTTTGAAATCCATTTCTACCGTAAACTAATTGCTTTGTGGTGATAGTATATATTCAAAAATTATTTTCACTAAATCATTTCAGCAAAACCGGCTGTGACATGGTGGTAAGGTAATCCCACCTAACCTAACTTAGATCTTGTCGTGTCCATACTCATAAAGGAGGTGGCTACTTATCACTAACGCTCCCCCCGTCCCACACACACATACTTTTACACAGTATAAAGTATACTTGATAGAAACTGATGAAATTGTATTTTGGGCAAAAAAAAACATTTATTCATCTCACGCGAAAAATACGTTTCGGGAAAAGTTGTGTTATGTAATCGTTTAGCATTAACATGGCTAATAGAAATACATACAGAGCCGTATCTATGAATGGAGCACTGATAAATATATACCACCAAACCTATAGGCAATTTCACAGGTATCTTAAATTAGAAGGCTAATGGCTCCCTAATAGTAGCACACTAGGCCTACATACCTCCGACAAATACATAATTGTCATTGAATCACTAAGGCGATGTTGAAAGCATATCCGACAGATTGAGAAACAAAATGACAAGTGAAAAAGCATTAAAATGAGTAGTGAGAAACCACAATAGCATTTATCAATTACCTTGACATTCGTTGGTCCTTAAACTCGAGCAACGATTCTAGCGTAGTTGGTTGCTTCCGTCTTCTCTCGCTTTATCCTAACAGGATTCTTTACACAATGAAGTTCTTCATCCTTTTGATCGACTGATCAATGGAAACACGTTTTTGTCTCATAGAATACGACCTATACACTATACACTATCAACAAGGACACTTAACGACGGGAGCAGTATGCTAACCCGTCACTATCCTTGGCCAACGTTTGTGAAACTGCCGAGCAGTGTTGCCAGATTCATAGATTCAAAATTCACCAGAGAAGCATCGAAATACAACATATGAGCTTAAATGAAAATATAAAAACCAGTAGTACATTTTTTCCATTGTTATTTTTTGCTTTATTCATGGTGTAGCATAGGTTTTTTGTCGTCTGGTAAAAAAACATCGATAATAGTTTGAAAAAAAAATACTGTTGGAAATATCATATTTGGCAACACTGCTGCTGAGTAGCTTCAGTCGCTACCACTTTAAGTATTGTGTTTAAGTAATAGATTACGTTGAATTCTTCTATAACATCAAATTTGGTAGTTTGATTATATTAATCTCACATTTATTAAAGACATATTTTTTCTATAAATTTCATATGATTGATATAATCTATAACATATATTAGTTTGTATTAAATACACAATGAATAAGACACCATACCAATAAATGATGTTATAGAGGCTGGAGTTTAAAACGCCTGACTCCCTGATACATTACATGTCCGCTGTACGATAATCAAACTCCCGGTGATTTGTCACAGTAAGTTTTACATATTTTGTGTTGCATATCTCGTGGGCAGTTATTAAATACATGAACAGATAAAGTGTGAATCATATTACTGACATTTCTTAATTTTATCATTAGAAACCTTAAAGATAAAGTTTGATTATCCATAATCTAAGTAATCACACCAAAACAAAGACGGTAATCCTCCCGTGTTTGTTTTGGTGTGATTACTTAGATTATGGATATATATATATATATATATATATATATATATATATATATATATATATATATATATATATATATATATAGATATATATATATATGAGAGGAAATACCTTTATGGGGAGAAAGGATTTGTAGTATCGCCATGATCAGCAAGCTATACTAGTCAGGGCCGCCCATGAGCGATCAGAAAAAAGTCTCCCACCATCACCAATCCGCAGTTGGTCAGCATTGTGATGAAAACTGGCCAACCCACACACATGAATGAGGACATGTCTGAGGTATTTATCCTGCAGTGGACTAGAAATGGTTGAATTTATTGTTATTAAAGTTCCAACGGTCACCGTTTAACTCGGCGTTGGGGGCAGAGCTAATATATGTGACGTCACGGAAGCCTCACTGGCGGGATTATTATTATTATTATTATTATTATTATTATTATTATTATTATTATTATCATATTGAATTAAAGAATAAACTTTTAGTTTTATACATCTAATCCAGTGTAAGGGACGTTATATCGTTTTATAAGTTACATGCCAAGTCTATTAATCCTGGGTCTAAGTATCTCAACATGGGTTACATGCATGAGGGTTTTCTAATACCCAGAGTCTAATCTATTCTTTAGGCTTTGTTTTATTTTTTCATTAAATATAGCAGGTTCAACACATTGCCTCTATACTTTTTCTTCATTTTTATCTTATACTTATTCGTTTGTTCTCGTATACATTGTTTTGGTGTATTCTCTACAAGTCCATGTTTATAACATGACAACTTGATCTCTCTCTCTCTCTCTCTCTCTCTCTCTCTCTCTCTCTCTCTCTCTCTCTCTCTCTCTCTCTCAAGGTGTTAATATTGTCAAAATTATAATTCAATTTCTAATAAATGTTTATGATTTTGTTACTGTTTTCGCCTATCATTTTAATTTTTTCTATTTATGTTAAAGGCTAAACAGATAGATTTATGATATATTCCAAATTTTATTATGAATACTATTATACATAAAGTACATAGAAAAAGTGGATAGAGGACACAGAAAATAAGCTGTAGCATTTACGTGAATAAGCCACAAAAAAAGAATATCATTGTATAAGAACTAATACATAAAGCATATGATGAATCAATGAAATAAATGACGAAGAACATGATGAAAGAGAACACGTTCTAGCATGTTTCTCATTAACACTCGATCTCACATAAATATAAATTTGAACACACCCCAATATCGAGCCCTCAGGAGGACGTTGTCGTTTCCCTCACTAGGATCTAGATCTGAGCAATGAGGGCCCAGTGAGCACCCTGTAGTCATTTTTTTTAGTGAGGCAGATTTGCACCGACTCGCAAGGGTGTCCTTTTAGATCAGAACAGTTTTCTGATCGCTGATTGGTTGGACAAGATAATTCTAACCAATCAGCTATCAGGAAACTTTTCCGAGCTTAAAGGGCACTTCTGCGAGTCGGTACAAATCTGCCTCACTAAAAAAAAATGACTATATTATTATTATTATTACTATCCAAGCTACAACCCTAATTGGAAAAGCAAGATGCAATAAGCCCAGGGGCTCCAATAGGGAAAAATAGCCTAATGAGGAAAGGAAATAAGGAAATAAATAACTGAAGAGAACAAATTAACAATAAATCATTCTAAAAAAAGTAATGTAGGATGTGTTCCTTAGTTTGTGGTGTTGCCCCACATGTGCATTTAGGGTTGGTGAACAATTCCCATTTATGGCTGTTATCTCCAGTTTTGCCCTTGCTCTGTTTAGGCTTTAGGGTCACCCATTCCTTCCTGTTGAGGGTTGTTCAGCTGGGCAGGCCTTCGTTTGGGTCAGGCACGCTTTTATTGGATAGCCGTCAGTCACTTCCCTGCCACTCGTGAGCAGCTTCCCGGGTTAGTTCTAGTGACTAGTCCATCTACTGTTGCAAAGGTTTTGCGTGATTTCAATCTTCGTCTTGTTTCATGGTGGTTGTAGAGTGGATGCCTAAGCTCATTAATTTGGTTTTACTTCTCAATTGTTGCTACTGTTTCTCGTCGGATATTGCGTTATAGGATGCTGGCTGCTTCGTACAAAGATAGTAGAGGTGTTGGTTTTAGGATGCAGTAATAATCTAACAGGATTTATTTACCCACGAGTCTACCTTATGCACATGGGCATGATCTTGCCCACACTGGCAAGATCTGAGTTGTTTGTCTCAGAGCCTGTTCCCTCGCTAGTGTTGGAGAGTTTGCCGAGGAGGTTGATCCTACTTGCTACTTTGTGGTTGCTTTTATTTGAGCGCTCTTTAAAGGAAAGAGTTCTGTCAAGGGTGTGTCACCCTGCCCTTCCAGCGGAAAGGGGGAGCCCCGCCCTGCCAGCGGAAAGGAGGGAGACCCGCCGTGAAATCGGGAAGGGGGAAGCCCCGCCCTGACAGCGGTAAGGAGGGGGGCCCCCTGCCAGCAGAAAAGAGGAGCCCCCTGCTAGCAGGAAGGGGGGAGCCCCGCCCTACCAGCAGGAAGGGGGGAGCCCCGCCCTGCCAATCTAAACAATTAAGTAGACTGGGTAATGGTGATTTCCCAGTTTTTGGCACGCCATTTGATCTTCAACTTTCTGTTTGCTTGGTGATTGTTCAGGTAGAAGGCCGACACCTGTGTTTTGCATGGATTAACACTGAGGTGCCTCTTTTTGTAGTAGATGGAGAGGATAGTCTCTTAGCTCCCTAGGACGCTTGACAGTCTTTCCTCGATGGTGGTGAAACAGTCTGATTGTGTGGAAATGAACAGGTCGTCTACATGTACAGTTAGAATCAAGAGAACGCAGACACTCTAGGGAGATCTTTCGTCAGATGTCTCTAGTGTTCCGGTGACAAAACAGGCAAGGTGTTGCTCTTCTTACTACTACTATGAAATGGGCGGAGCCCTCTCCAACCTTAGCGAATCAAAGACAGCAAAGGGGTGTTTTTGCTAGTCAAAGCATTAAAATTTTACAAATCGAGTTGCCATATTTCATTCTGTTTTATCATTTGACGTTTCGAATATCCACTGCAAATACTGAATACACACACACACACACACACACACACACACACACACACACACACACACACACACATATATATATATATATATATATATATATATATATATATATATATATATATATATATATATATCATGAATCCGCAAAATCGTGTAGAATTTACTGGAGTAACGCAGCTAAAATATTCCTTCCGTTAATAGCTACATTAGATTATTTCGACATTATCCTTGTTCAAGTCACCTATGAAAGAAAAAGTACTTTCAGATATGATTCGATGTAAAATAATGATAAAAAAAACCACCATCCATGAGTTATACCGGCCTAAATGACATTCGAGAGAGAGAGAGAGAGAGAGAGAGAGAGAGAGAGAGAGAGAGAGAGAGATTCGGCCTAAATACATCGTTCTTAACATATTGGTAGAACGTTGGTCAAAATTCGCCCGTAACTTTTTGAGTTAGGTTGGTGACAAACAGACAGAGGTGAAAACATGACCTCCTTGGCGGAGGTAATAATAATAATAATAATAATAATAATAATAATAATAATAATAATAATAATTAGACCAAAACAAATTTTGAGAGAGTTCTGTCGAGGTGAGTATTGGCCCGCGCACTGAGCCCTTTTATAATTTGGAATTGCAAGATATTTCTTTGGAATTATTAAACTTAATTAGTTCTTCTTACCTTCTAAATTCCAGGAATTTATCCATTTATCCAAACATACCGAAATCTTGTAACCCTTCCAGAAACCACATTATTACTTCCATTCTCAACTCGGGGCCGTTCTCACATAGGGGACCAAAACCCCCTGTTTCACGCTACGCTCAACTCTGCCTCACATAAATCTCATTAAGCCTTTATATGGGCGGTCAATCATATTCAGACTTTCAAAAAATTTTGCAGGGACTATTGCAGTATATCAAGAATTATGTAAAAAGCAAACATTTCAATAGTATAATATGTATTGCTAAAGTAATACAAAATGTACACAGACAAACCGAAAAAAAAATCTTGATTTTAACATATTTCTCTTTGCAAACGAAGTCCTCTCAGGAAAAAATAACTAATCTGTAATTACATATTGCATTATAAATACGTCCTTGTTACATACGCCTTTTCTTTAGCCAAAGTTTACGTTATATCGAAATAGATACCAAAACTTTTCTATCCGTTTCAAACTGATAAATCCAAATAAGCAAGTGATGATTTTTTCTCCTGACAAATTACAAATTCATTTTAAAAGATAAAGTGCCTTTAATTTTTTTATAGAAAATTTAAAGGTATTTATTCGAATGTAGTTCGAAGTTGAGATTAATTATTTTTCTTATTTATTTGTTTATTTGTTTATTTACTAGTTTATAAAGTTGCCGACGAGAGTGTTTTTGATTTGGTCGCCGCACATTGTTAAGCATAAAAACAAATGCTTGAATGTAAGTGAATAAGTCGCCAAAAAAAGATGTTAAATAGTGATATTTGGTAAATACTGTATATTTTGTAAAGGTGACAAGGTAAAGGACTTTGATGATATGCATAGCTTGGAGAAGTTCCACTCAGATGCGTATGAAAACATTGAAGAAAAGGAAATTTAACTAAATGATGAAGATTTACAATGCAAAATAAGAGGACTAGATCTTTTCGCAAGGGAGACTTAATTTCATGAGTGCCGACCCAAACAGTTTTTAATGAGACGAATACCTCAGCAGTGTTACACCATCACAGAAACTGAGGAAACATCAGACAAGAAAAGATCTATAGAGAAAGCATTTTCGCATCTACGATTTTATAAAAAAAAAAAAAAATGAAGTTATTCACAAAGTTCGGGTTCTAAAACTTTGTCATTCAGAAATATGTATAATGAGAATCTATGCAACAATATCAATAATGAAAAAGCTTTTGAAATAACTAGTCAATCTCAGGTTGAAGATTGAACACTGCTCTGACCTGAAAGACACCATCGACTTCTGATCATCCCCATATAAAGACACACTGATATTTTGTAAATCTTTGGAAACACTGAAAACAATTGTTCTTTCTGCTTATGATTTGTGAGATGGTGACTGGATCAAAGAACTTAGTCTTGAGCTTTACACTAAATTACTCAATGCCTTCAAAGAAACCAAGACACTTCTATGGCCCACCAAATCTAGTGACGTTCCTTATTATTATTATTATTATTATTATTATTATTATTATTATTATTATTATTATTATTATTAGTAGCTAAGCTACAACCCTAGTTGGAAAAGCAGGATACTATAATCCCACAGGCTCCAATAGGGAAAATAGCCCAGTGAGGAAAGGAAAAAGGAAAATAGAATATTTTAAAAAGAGTAATAACATTGGAATAAATATCTCCTATATAAACTATAAAAACTTTAACAAAACAAGAGGAAAAGAAATAAGATAGAATAGTGTTCTCGAGTGTACCTTCAAGCAAGAAATTCCTTCTTATGTTCTACAATCTGTATTTACACTAATGTGTGGTAAGAGGGACCCATCATATCGAGAATGAATATTAGTACTATCAGTTAGTCAAGATATGTGTAAAGCAGCAACAGGTGGACAGTGGAAGAGGAAAACGCATATCCTACTATGTATGACACTCCGCTATCTCTTCAAATCTAAACAATCAACTACTTTCCTAAACAAACTAGGTAATTATGAGTCCTATGTTTTTTCTTTTGAATTGGAAACAGTCCTGGCATATACATGGTTGAAAGCGTTTTAGTAATCAGTAATAGTGAGGTGGTTAAGGATCAACCTGAAGGAACAGTGTTTCATGGCGACCGAGACAACTTTGATCAGCTGGTGTCTGATGTTTATGGAACTGGATCAGTTCAAAACACAGTTGGAATCTACATGGAAGAATTTGGATTCTATAAATTTGATGGCCTGAAATTAGTCCCTCGTATGACTGAACCCATTCCTGAGAAGATTCAGAAGTCCAGTTTAAGAGTTTCCACCATACTACCGGAGAAAACGACCTGAAGAACCAACCTTCAGAGAGCCCTCAAACTGTGCTGAAAATTCCAGCATCAAGATTCTGATTTTTTTTAGATTTTTCCTTGTCATATACCCTTTGAGAGGCAATTTATCCCTGCTATATCTGGAAATATGGCTAGTAGGCTACTGCCAATACTCCAAACTTTACGAAAACTATGTATGTAGATATATATATATATATATATATATGTGCATATATATATATATATATATATATAATTACAGTATTTTTTAGATTTTTTAACGGGGAGCCCTGCCCTTCCAGCGGGAAGGGGGAGCCCCGCCCTGCCAGCGGAAAGGGGGGAGACCCGCCCTAAAATCGGGAAGGGAGGGGAGCCCCGCCCTGACAGCGGTAAGGAGGGGAGCCCCCTGCCAGCAGGAAGGGGGGAGCCCCGCCCTGCCAGCAGGAAGGGGGAAGCCCCGCCCTGCCACGAGGAAGGGGGGAGCCCCGCCCTGACAGCGGGAAGGGAGGAGCCCCGCCCTACCAGCGGGAAGGGGGGAGCCCCCTACCAGCGGGAAGGGGAGCCACGCCCTGCCAGCAGGAAGGAGGGAGCCCTGCTCTGCCAGCGGGAAGGGGGGGAGCCCCGCCCTGCCAGCGGGGAAGGCGAGAACCCCACTCTTCCAGCGGGAAGGGAGGAGCCCCACCCTGCCAGCGGGAAGGGGGAGCCCCGTCCCTGCTAACGGCAAGGAGGAAGTCCCGCCCTGCCAGCGGGAAGGGGGGAGCCCCGCCCTGCCAGCGGGAAGGGGGGAGCCCGGTCCTACCAGTGGGAAGGGGGGAGCCCCTCGCTGCCAGCGGGAAGGGGGGAGGCCTGCCCTGCCAGCGGGAAGGGGGGAGCCCCGCCCTGCCAGCGGGAAGGGGGAAGCCCGGTCCTACCAGTGGGAAGGGGGGAGCCCCTCACTGCCAGCGGGAAGGGGGGAGGCCTGCCCTGCCAGCAGGAAGGGGGGAGCCCCACCCTGCCAGCGGGAAGGGAGGAGCCCCACCCTGCCAGCGGGAAGGGAGGAGCCCCACCCTGCCAGCGGGAAGGGGGGAGCCCCTTCTTGCCAGCGGGAAGGGAGGAGCCCCACCCGGCCAACGGCAAGGGGGGAGCCCCGCCCTGCCAGCGGGAAGGGGGGAGGCCCGCCAGCCAGCGGGAAGGGGGGAGGCCTTCCCAGGCCATCGGGAAAGGGGGGAGGCCTTTCCGGGCCAGCGGGAAGCGGGCAACCTCGCCAAGCCAACAATATAGAGTTCCTGTATCTGCCTTATTTTTAAAAAAACATAATAGCCTTTTGGAAATCTCTAACAGGCTCCTAAAGGTCTTCAAAGTCTTCAAAGCTCCCCCAACTCCTTGTTTGTCTCCAATTTGTCTTTCATCATCAATACTAAAGTGCAATGCTTTCCTGTCAGAGCTCCAAAAGGAGAAATATGGAATACCGGTGCAATCCCAAATTGCCTTCAAATTGTCATTCGTCTCAAGCATAAATGTTAGAAAAGGTAAAAAGATCGTTTTAATTGTTTTATTGGCCAACCTAAATTTGCAAGCTTTTATCACCAACTCACCATGAGGCTATTAAAAAGGAAACAAGATTTGGGTTTTGCAGAAAATGCTTTGGTGAAGGTTAAGAGAATTGTTGAGTGTGACTTTAAAAGAAAACCAAAATACTTCGTCATAAAGGGATCAACGACAAGTGGAATCATGAAGGCAGTCATTAAGAGCACAACAAGAATCTTGAAGACTAATAACTGATTTATTTGAAAGGATTCGGACAGAAAAGGCAGGAAGAAGAGGGAGACAGGAAGGAGAACGGGAGAGAAGAAATAAAGAATCCGAAAAGGGCAACTAGTTATTATTTGTTGATCACTTTACGATTGTGCAGATTCGAAATGAGAATGTAAAGTCCATAATGTTGAAGATCCAAAAATAAAGATTGCGCAGAATAAGGCGGAAACTGCACAGAAGTCGGGAGTATTGAAGGATCAGAGAAAGCTAAAAATCGTCATTTTGAATTTTTTTCCCTCTAAAAGGAAGAACTTCTAAGGAGAGACACTCCAATTGGACGTCTTCCTGTTATCACGCTCTTATAAGAAAAATAATTATCTAAGACCGACAAAGGAACGGGTTTGGGATCGGCGATTTTTGGTTTACGGCGCCCCGGATTTGAACTTCAGGTTCCAGCATCGGTCGTCATTTTGTGTCAGCCTCATCATCATCTGTCTGTCGTCAGTGTTCGTGTCATCCAACACAGGTAACAGCTTTTAAAAGATACAACCAACATCCCGTTCCCCTTACAGGCTGCCAACGCAAGGGCCCATGGTCCGCCTTGTATATGGGCGGGTCAATCTAAATCATCATTATCAGGAGAGGTAATTTGAGACACGAGACC
>NC_090741.1:43295250-43298305 GCF_036898095.1 Palaemon carinicauda | reverse complement strand
GAATTGAAGAAAAGAACAAGAATTCTCTCTCTCTCTCTCTCTCTCTCTCTCTCTCTCTCTCTCTCTCTCTCTCTCTCTCTCTTCTCTCTCTCTCTCTCTCTCTTTTCTGCGTCAATTCGATCTATATATCAGTCTAATCTTTTATTGACAGAATGAGAAATGTACAACTCTCTCTCTCTCTCTCTCTCTCTCTCTCTCTCCTCTCTCTCTCTCTCTCTCTCTCTCTCTCTCTTCTGCGTCAATTCGATCTAAATATCAGTCTAATCCTTTAATGACAGAATCAGAAATGTACAAATCTCTCTCTCTCTCCTGCGCCAATTCAATTCATATCTCAAGAATTCTTTTTATATCTCTCAGCCAGGAAAAATTACAGGTTATAGCAAATACGACTAATAATAGTAGCACAGATTTTCAACAGCGAAAAGAATAATTGTCAATTAATAACGGAAAGGAATATTGATAAATGAAAAGTCCTCAGACAAGTAATCATAATTATAAGTGTGTATCAGTGAATGAGAATGAGTGCGTACACACACACACACACACACACACACACACACACAAGATAATCTATATTAAAATACATGAACAAAGTTCTCAGACAAGTGACCATAAATATAGGTGCATCACTAAAGGAATGCATGAGACCGAATGGGTATATACACACATACTAACATTATATATACTGTGTGTGTATATATATATATATATATATATATATATATATATATATATATATAGAGAGAGAGAGAGAGAGAGAGAGAGAGAGAGAGAGAGAGAGAGAGACTAAGTTGAAAGTGCAATAATCACAAGCGTAAAAAAATTATTGCATCTGAAGTAGTGGTGGCCGATGTAATAACGTCCCTGACTGGTGAACGCCAGGCTGGGGTTCGAGGCCCACTCAAACTCGTTAATTTCTTTTGGTCGCCACAACCTCGCCATCCTTGTGATCTAAGGCTGGGCAATGTCACACTCCCTGGCCTCTGCCATTCAGGATCGGCCTTTAAACCTTTAAGGAGGTAGTAATGCTCGTGACCTTAGGAGGACTTTAACGACCAGGCAAACATTGCAAATGTGTTATTTAGATGACCGTAGGAGTAAGATTGTGAACACCACGGGGAAAGGATCTAACATTGAATAAACACCAGAGAATAACTCTGTGGTAGGTGATACATGTACAAAGATAACTGACAGAGAGATGGTTTTACTGGTAAGAATGGAGTTTTTAGATTGAATAAGGATATGAGAATAGAGGGAGTCTTGTTTTGGTCTGCATATATGAGTTGGTCTTTGATGGGGCAGCGCTGGGATCGGGGAGACCGTATAGAGCCGTGGTTAATCTTAAAAAAAAAAAAAAAAAAAAAAAAAAAAAAAAAAAACTTGCTGTTTTACTAAGAAGTAAAACTTCAAGATATTGAACAGAAAGAGATATAAGGAGATATGGAACTTGGGTAAATTAAAAGGCTATACGGGGGGTGCAGAGAGACGTTGTAAGGGTCAGAAGTAATGCCTACAGTGCACTGACACCACTGACCCCCCCCCCCCCCCACTAACAAGAAGACGACCGATTGATTGATTTGGAATTTTCTGGCATCCTGACAAGAAGACGAAACTTATCCAAATGTGTTTGGGGAAAGATTTGACTGTTGAAAAACGAGGGTTTCCATTGAAGTAATCAGAGTTACAGATGATGAGGGAAATACATCGCTAGATTATATAAGTTCCAAGGTAGCTTTAGAGCAACTTGGTGGGTGTCATAAGGAGAAGAGGATTGGTTGGATGTGTATCTGGTCATTACACTGATGAAAGGGAAGCTCAACTCGAGAGAAAGGGGTGGTAATTTGGCTGGAAATTTAGTGAAGGCTCCGAGATTCCGATGACGCACAGATCTGTATATAATAATAATAATAATAATAATAATAATAATAATAATAATAATAATAATAACAAAAATAATAACAAAAACAACTAGAGGGGCACTCAGTAGAGAGCAAAACTCCACCAAGGCATCTTATTTCTTGATCTTTTGACCCGATTTTGGAAGTTTTGCTTGTCCGTGACCTTGACCTTTGACCTTCCAAAATTTAATAATTTACAGCTCTTCACATAACAGTTAAAATCCCTGCAATTTACATTACTTTATGATCACAATTGTGGCCGTATGATTTATGACCGGAATTTGGCCTTTTGCTTGACTTTGACCTTGGGTTTGACCTTGACATTTGACCTTAACATGTATTAATTGGCGTGGATTTTCATACAATAAATATGAACCAAGTTCGAAGTCTGTGACAACGATATCCAAACTTACGGCTGATTACGTAAATTGGACATTTTGCTTGACCGTGACCTTGACCTTCCAAAATCTAATCATGTCTAGCTTTATACATAAAAGTTAATCCCTGCAAGTTTCATTACTCTACGATAAAAACTGTGGTTAGAAAGCTATTCACAAACAAACAAACAAACACCCAAACAGGGGGTAAAACATAACCTTCTTACAACTTCGTTGGCGGAGGTAAAAAACACTCCTCAGGTATTGCATTAGTGCATAATGGCTTTTTATGCCTTTTCCAAGTGTGTTACAAGAAATTCCAAGTCTTCAGATTTAACAAAACACAAAAATTTCTTATCACAGATGTCAACATTACAAGGGCTGCTAAAGCAATTTATTCGCCCAGCAAAATTACAGTTAAAAAGACGCAATCTGAATCCGGAACATACTTAAGTTGGCAGGAGAAGATAAAACAAATGAGTTTCATAAGAAAGAAATTAAGAAAAGAAAATAATCATAAGATGAAAGTATATCAACTGTGAGGTAGAACTAAAGATGAAGGTCGGATTAAAAAAAATGTTTATAAAAAATCTCAAGATGATTTCGGTTGTACGTAAAGCGAATGATGAGAATAACAGCAAGCGGGATAGTAATTAAAACATTAAGTCCTGATATAAATAGATTATATTATCTGCAGTGTAATCGTAAGGCAAAAAGAGGAAAATGTGCACAGGTATAAAGGATAAGGTAAAGGAGAAGAGAGAGAATACGCTGTTCTAC
>NC_090741.1:43280250-43290250 GCF_036898095.1 Palaemon carinicauda | reverse complement strand
TTCTCTTGCTTGAGGGTACACTCGAGCGGACTATTCTATCTTATTTTTCTTCCTCTTGTTATCTTGAAGATTTTATATTTTACATTTAAGATTTATTCTAGTGTTATCATTCTTAAACTTTTTTTGTAGTATATTTCCTTATTTCCTTTCCTCACTGAGCTATTCTCCCTGTTGGAGCCCTTTAGGCTTATAGCATCCTGCCTTTCCAACTAGGGTTGTAGCTTAGCAAGTAGTAATAATAATTAATAATAATATTAATATAAACTCATCTTCCTAACCTAACGTCGTACATTTTTTTTCTATTTTTCTACATTACTAGACCCACTCCTTTGCTTTTAAACTATTCTATTTATCTATAGATATTTCTTAACCTGTCAATTCTTCTTACTCTACATATACTACACAAAGTATTATTTTTGACAGCTTAAAGCCTTTCCCTTTTCAATTACAATTAAGACACACTTCACTTCCTTAAAGGATAGTGAGCTAAACAATCCCTTCATGTATATCCACACCTCGACTACCATAGAAAAATCTTATATTTTTTTTTTTTACTTCGATGGAAAAATCAAGTATATTGATTTCTACAGTAAAATACAATTATTTTAACTTCCAAGGAAAATTCAAGCATTTTGACTTCCTAGGATAAAATACAGTATTTTTAAGTCCATGGAAAATTCAAGTTTTTTACTTCCAAGGAAAATTCAAGTATTTTGACTTCCATGAAAAACAATATTTTCTCTTCATTGGAGAAAATACAGTTATTTTGACTTCATTGGAAAATTAGCCTTTTTACTTCTATGGAAAATTCAAGTATTTCACCAATTTATCAATATCTCCAAATCAGTGACACCTTGTTGTGTTCTGATTATACCCGTTTTAGCATTGGATCACTATCTTCTTCCTCTTCTTATAATTATTAAATTATTACTATCATTATTATTATTATTATTATTATTATTATTATTATTATTAGCTAAGCTACAACCCTAGTTGGAAAAGCAAGATGTTATAAGCCCAAGGGCTCATACAGAGAAAATTAGCCCAGTGAGGTAAGAAAATAAGGAAATAAACAAAAGATATAAGAAGCAATGAATAATTAGGGTAAATTATTTTAAAAACATTAACATCAAAACAGATCTTTCAAATATAATCTATAAAAGGAATTGTATCAGCCTGTTCAACATAAAAACATTTGATGCAAGTTTGAACTTTTGAAGTTCTACGGATTCAACTATTATTAGTTAAAAACATTTCTGAAAAAAAAATGAAGGCTTAATAATTCCTCTTTAGGGGGTAGAGTTGTAAACATATCTTGATATAAACATAAAACTGAAATCTTTACTGGAAATAGGAAGTATTTCTTTCATCCTTAAATCATACATTATATTTACTCACACTTATAAAATCAACCATTACCAATCTCCTATCATCCATATTAACATTCATTTCTACACCTTTCAATTTTAATTTTACCCTCATGATCTTTAATTTGTTCACCTTTACTCTTAAAATTTCTCTTCGGGTAAAAAATCTCAAAATCTTTCACCGGTCTCTGCAGTTTCTCTTCACTTCCCTCGATCAGCACATCATCACCAGCAAACATCAACCAAGCAACAATCCATCTAGAATTCATTTTCATATCAAAACTCCTCCCAGGCATTCAATGAGCTTCTAACCAATTGCATCCCCCTAAAATAAGTCTTGAATAGCTATGGAGACATATATATATATATATATATATATATATATATATATATATATATATACATATTATTACTTGCTAAGCTACAACCCTAGTTGGAAAAGCAGGATGCTATAAGCCCAGGGGCTCCAACAGGGAAAATAGCCCAGTGAGGAAAGGAAACGACGAAAAATGAAATATTTCACGCAGAGTAACATTAAAATAAAAATCTCCTACAAAAACTTAACAAAACAGGAGGAAGTAATGCCTTTGGTTTGGTTATTTTCATCACCGCATTGGCTACTGAAGATTGGTGATGGTGGGAGGGAACAAAGCAAACCAAACTAGTATGAGTAACCTTAACTAGTGTATATAAGCACTACTATATATACTAGTGCACGCGATCTATAAAAAATGGCTGCTAAATATTTAGATATGCACACACACACGAACTTCACTCGACAGATTATGACTACTCCCTCTTCCCTTACCTGAGGGACGGGGAGAGCTGAGTGTCACCGGAAAGAAATATATGTATGTATGTATATGTGTATATATACATATATATATATATATATATATATATATATATATACATATTTATATACATGTATATATATACATGTGTATATATATATATATGTATGTATGTATATATATAAATGTATATATATGTGTGTGTGTGTGCATATATATATCTATATATATGTACATATATATATATATATATATATATATATATATATATATATATATATATATATATATATATATATGTACATATATATCTATATATATGTACATATATATATATATATATATATATATATATATATATATATATATATATATATATATATATACTGTATATATATATTCAACCCTAGAAATAGTTAATAAACTAAACTTATAAAATCAGTTCTTATATCTTCACAAGCTTATGGAAAGAAATAACTGCAATTAATTTCGCTAGAAAAATAACAAGAATAGTACCTTATTAATGCGAACATATTGATGGAAAAAAAACAGCAATAAATTTCCCTTTAATACTCTCCCTCAGGAAACCGATATTGTAAAACAATTTTGCAAAAGCAAGTATCATAACCAATAATTCAACTTTGGAGTTTGCATTTTTCCAATAAATCCACCTGGATGACGCAACGTCTAATACATCTTTGTGAAGCAAAACCATTAGTTTTTATGGGTACTCTAAACACACCCGATACACCAACACGATATAATGAAAAACTCTACCGACATTCACGTCGATTTTCAGTTCTGCAGAGAGACTTTAATTCTCATAAGAATTTAGAGGTGAATAATTCAGGGACGCGAGAACTTGAAGACAATTTCATTATAAGTTCAATAATTAGATTTTCATTAACTTAAACAATTATGCCATGATGAGGGGTATATGGTGACGGTTTAGGCATGCTCTTCGCACTCCCCAAGAGAGATTAGTTCATCAAACGTTCATCTGGGCTTCACAAGGCACTAGTTGGAAGACCCAGGCCTACGTGGCTGAGGACTATGAAGCGCGAAGTAGGAGATGATAAATGGAGAAATATTGAATTTAAAGCTCAAGATGGAGACGACTGGCGAAATCTAACCGAGGCCCTTTGCGTCAATAGGCGTAGGAGGAGATGATGAGGACAATTATGCATATACACACCCCTCTTTTATATCTCTTTACTAGGTATTGGTGGCAAAACCTAACTTAAATATGAAAGATTAATATATGAAAAAGCAAGAAATTTAATTAAATATGCAACACTTTACATAAAAATTGGTAGTGAAGTTTGTCTGCAATCACTTTGATTATAAGTTGGTATCAAGGGTGTATGTCATCAACTTGCTTATCAATTGGTATTGATAGTATCTGCAATCACATCAATTATCAATCAGTATGGAGGGTGTCTGCAATCACCTCACTTATAGATGAGTATTGAGTGTCCGCTATCACCTTATACATAATCCAGTAATTAGTGTGTCTATATCACCTTACTTATAATTCAGTAATCAGTGTGTCCGCTATCACCTTACTTATAAATCTGTATTGGGGTGACAGCAATCATCTTATTTACAAGTTAGTATTAGGGGTGTCTGCAATCACCTTACTAATACATCAGTATTGAGTGTCCACTATCACCTTACTTAGAAATCGATATTAAGAGTTTCCGCTATCACCTTACTTAGAAATCGGTATAAAGAGTGTCCACTATCACCTTACTTAGAAATCGGTATCAAGAGTGTCCACTATCACCTTACTTAGAAATCGGTATTAAGAGTGTCCGCTATCACCTTACTTAGAAATCGGTATTAAGAGTGTCCGCTATCACCTTACTTAGAAATCGGTATTAAGAGTGTCCGCTATCACCTTACTTAGAAATCGGTATTAGAAGTGTCCGCTATCACCTTACTAATCAATCGGCATCATGTGTGTCTGGTATCAACTAATTTATATAGCAGTATTGAGTGCTCACTATCATTTTACTTATAAATCGGTATTGAGAGTATCCGCTATCACCTTACTTATAAATCGGTATTGAGAGTATCCGCTATCACCTTACTTTTAAATCGGTATTGAGAGTGTCCACTATCACCTTACTTATAACTTGGTATTGAGAGTATCCACTATCATCTTACTTATAAATCGGTATTGAGAGTATCCGCTATCACCTTACTTATAAATCGGTATTGAGAGTATCCGTTATCACCTTACTTTTAAATCGGTATTGAGAGTGTCCACTATCACCTTACTTATAACTTGGTATTGAGAGTATCCGCTATCACCTTACTTATAAATCGGTATTGAGAGTATACGCTATCACCTTACTTATAACTCGGTATTGAGAGTGTCTGCTATCACCTTATAAATCGGTATTAGGAGTATCCGCTATCACCTTATTTATAAATCGATATTGAGAGTATCCGCTATCACCTTACTTATAAATCGGTATAGAGAATATCCACTATCCACTTATTTATAACTCGGTATTGAGATAGCCCACAATCACCTTACTAATAAATTGCTATGGCGAGTATCCACTATCACCTTTCTTCTAACTCGGTATTAAGAGAATCCTCCATCACCATACTTATGAATCAGTATTGAGAGTACCCGCTTTCACCATACTTATAAATCGGTATTGAGGGTATCCACTATCACCTTACTTATAAATCGGTACTAAGAGTATCCGCTATCACCTTACTTAAAACTCGGTATTGAGAGTGTCCGCTTTCACCTTACTTATAAATCGGTATTGAGAGTATCCACTATCACCTTACTTAAAACTCGGTATTGAGAGTATCCACTATCACCTTCCTTAAAACTCGGTATTGAGAGTATCCACTATCACCTTACTTAAAACTCGTTATTGATAGTATCCACTATCACCATACTTATAAATCGGTATTAAGAGTTTCAGGGGTCACCTTACTTATAAAATGGTACTAGGGGTGACAGCAATCACCTTATTTACAAGTTGGTATTTGGGATGTCCGTAACCACATTACTTATAAATCAATATCGATCACTGAGCATGACTTTATCCACCTTACGTAAATATGATTACAAATTATAAATAGCTTAATATTGTAACCGCAACTTCGATAGTAAAGAGAAAATAAGTTTAACACAAATATATGACTTACAGTTGAAAAAAAATACAAGGGCAGCCATCTTGCAAATATGATGTAAATGTTCAAATACTCACTAATACATCAACATTTGGTACATCTCCAATCATCATACATACACCAGCAATATGTGTACTTACATCCAACTGTTATTATCCAAAATGAGAAACACAAAGGAAGGAAAAACATTCCAGATAAAGAAGTGCTATTCGTTTAGATCAATCCATCTTTTGCTGGCATGGACTTTTTCACTAAACCTTTACAAACTATAATCATTACTACTACTATCGATATTTCTATAAGCAACCTTTATAGAAAACTAGGTAAAGTAACTGCTATAGCTACCCAATAAAGATATGCATTTCAAAGTTGATAAACCGTTATCCAATAACAAAAACAAAAAACTATCTATTAACCAATAAATTGAATAGAATAATTGATTAAAACTTTGTGGATCAGTTCAATCATATACCAGAGAGAGAGAGAGAGAGAGAGAGAGAGAGAGAGAGAGAGAGATAGAGAGAGAGAGAGAGAGAGAGAGAGAGAGAGAGAGAGAGAGCATTAAACACACCATGGTCACAATTTCTACAACGTGGACAAAGGTGTGCACCAACATATTTCCAAGTACTGAACTACCGTAGGACCATCATAAACAGAGCGCCAGGCTTTGCATAATCCAGAGAGACCTTACACATATAAGTAGAGAGAGGGGGAAGGGGGAAGAGGGAAACGATTATATATTTGGAGGGGGAGGGGGGAATGGAGTGTGGTGTAACTTAACAATGACGGAGGCGAGGTAAAAACAAATTCTATTCAGTTTTTCTCGTTTGAGTTATTGGTCTACAAGCTACTACTACTACTACTACTACTACTACTACGAGAGAGAGAGAGAGAGAGAGAGAGAGAGAGTTGTGTAGAAACAGTCAAGAGTAGTAGTAATAAGACGGTAGGTGCAATTATTTGTGGTCGACGAACCCCCGGCAACGGATAGGCCTATGCGAGAGACTTGCGCCGTGGCTGATAGTCGGCACAATGACTCACTGAGGCTAGTATTCTTGCAGGGTTGACAATAATCAATCCAGCTATTAGTAGTAGCCTAGTAGTAGTCTTAAAAACTAGATCAGCCTTATATCAACTACAAAACGAACTTTATGGCCTGTTTAACGGAGAAGCATTAGCAACAAGTTTAAAATTTCAACAGATTTAACCGTCAAATAAGGATAGCTAGACTAAAACATTGTACTTATGATGTAGACGGCAAGACTTGCATGCCTAGTACTATGAATAAAATAGTACAGTTTGGGTCTATCTAAATACAAGGATGATCAAAATTATGAAAAATATGCAACATGCATAAAGAACTAACAGAACCATATATTACTATACAGATCAAGAATAAGGATTTCAAAGACCGGAAGTCTTTGCCCAACAATTTAAAATGAGTCTGCAGATGAATACCGGACAGAACATTATCCAAAAGAAGGTAGAATGAAAGAAATAATAATAATAATAATAATAATAATAATAATAATAATAATAATAATAATAATAATAAAGGTAGAATGAAAGAACTTAGAAAAAAATTCTTTAAGATAGACTGTTCATTAAAGATGCTAAATTAGTTAGACTGTTCATTAAAGATGCTAAATTAGTTAGACTGTTCATTAAAGATGCTAAATTAGTTATATGAAGATTCTACGAGTGCCAAGAAGCTTAAATCAGTTCTCCGCTTGTACAGTATACTGTATATGAAGCCTGCGATATCTGTTGACAAAGACTGTAGTCCAAGCGCTTGGATTTAATAAGTAGTTCGTAAAAGTTATTCTTTTGTGTAAATATTTAGATAGAAGTTGCTATTAGACATTGTAAACGAGTAAGCTGCTTATTTCAGGTTATTAAGTAATATGAACCCATGCTGTTATATTATGGCCAGCAATAGAACACTACGAATTCTCTCTCTCTCTCTCTCTCTCTCTCTCTCTCTCTCTCTCTCTCCTACCTAAACGTGGTGAAAGGGTTTGTGTATCGCTAGGGTCAGCAAACCTATACTAGTCAGAGCCAACCATACTAAGTTGGTTTGCTGTGAGCGATCAGACCAAAATCTCCCACCATCACCAATCCGCACTGCCAAGCGTAATGATGAAAACTGGCCAAATCACAGACACGAATTGACATGTTTGAGGCATTTGTCCTGCATTGCACTAGAAAAGGCTGCATTTGTTTATATATATATATATATATATATATATATATATATATATATATATATATATATATATTACCAGCTAAGCTACAACCCTAGTTGGAAAAGCAGAATGCTTTAAGCCCAGAGGCTCCAACAGGGAAAATAGCCCAGTGAGGAAAGGAAAAAAGGAAAATAGAATATTTCAAGAAGAGTAACAATAAAATAAATATCTCCTATATAAACTATAAAAATTGTAACGAAACAAAAGGAAGAGAAATAAGATAGAAGTGTGCTCGAGTGTACCCTCAAGCAAGAAAACTCTAACCAAAGACAGTGAAAGACCATGGTACAGAGGCTATGGCACTACCCAAGACTAGAGAACAATGGTTTGATTCTGGAGTATCCTCCTCCTAGAAGAGCTGCTTACCATAGCTAAAGAGTCTCTTCTACCCTTACCAAGAGGAAAGTGGCCACTGAACAATTACAGTGCAGAAACCCCTTGAGTGAAGAAGAATTGTTTGGTAATCTGTGATGTCAAGTGTATGAGGACAGAGAATATGTAAAGAATAGGCCAGACTATTCACTGTGGATGTGTGTAGGCAAAGGGAAAATGAACCGTAACCAGAGAGAAGGATCCACTGTAGTACCATCTGGCCAGCCAAAAGACCCCAACTCTCTAGGGGTAGTATATATATATATATATATATATATATATATATATATATATATATATATATATATTATATATATATATATATATATATATATATATATATATACATATATGTATGTGTGTGTATGTGTGTTTAACCTGCTTCCTCAGCAAGTCCCTGAAGGTGAGGTTGTTAGGCTAACAATATAATGTGAATGTATTTTGTTTATATTTGGCAACGTGTACTATTTCAATGTGGTTCTCAGTGCTTTAAACAGTAACCTGCACAACTGACTGTGATTGCAAGCGTTTAATTGTACAACCCCAGTTATACTTGAAAACTGCCACCCTGTGGTAGGACAGTCTGCGCTTAGACGCAAAGCGAGTAGCTGTTGTCTATAATGTTGCGGCAGCTGCTTGGAATGGTTCCACATTCTAAATGTGTAGTTTGTGGCTTTATATTACACACTTGGAATCATAATTACGGAAATATTACAAAAAAAAATTGTTACTTTCTGTCATTAAACCCTATGATAGTTACTATTATTATTATTATTATTATTGTTACTTTTTGTCATTAAACCCTGTGATAGTTATTATTATTATTATTATTACTTGCCAAGCTACAACCCTAGTTGGAATAGCCGGATGATATAAGCCCAAGAGCTCCAACTGGGAAAATAGCTCCCTGAGGGTTGGAAATAAGGAAATAAATAAACAAGAGTAGTAATTAACAATCAAATAAAACTAACAATAAAATAAACAAATATATAAAAACTTCAAAAAACATAAGGAAAAGAACTCTAATCCAAGACAGCGGAAGGCCATGGTACATAGTCTATGGTACTACCCAAGACTAGAGAACAATGGTTTTATTTCTTAGTGTCCTCCTTGAAGAGCTGCTAACATAGCTAAAGAGTCTCTTCTACCATTACCATGAAGAAAGTAGCCACTCAACAACTACAGTGCAGTAGTAAACCCCGTGCGAGAAGAATTGTTTGGTAATCTCAGTATTGTCAGATGTATGAGGACAGAGGAGAATCTGTAAAGAATAAGCCAGACTATTCGGTGTATGTGTAGGCAAAGGGAAGATGAACCGCAACCAGAGAAGAATGCAATGTAGTACTGTCTGGCCAGTTAAAGGACCCCATAACTCTTTAGCGGTAGTATCTCAACGGGTGGCAGGTGCCCTGGTCAACCTACTACCTAGTGAGGAATGGAACTAAGAAAATATGGTGCACGAGTGTACCCTGAAGCAGTTATTAGTGTTCTCGCGTGTACAATAATGCTAAAAATATTACAAGCACTTATTACTAGTGGCTATGTAAGAATCGTAAAGTTATAAAAGTTCTACATGCTACGAGAAATAGCAAGAACTGGATTGAAGTTCCTAGTGGTTCTTTTTAGCCTAAATTATTTATAAAATCGATGCAATATGATTATTTGCAACTTCCCGCGACTGAGTAGGATAAACATTTAATAACTATCGTAATCCACTTAAAAGTTACGGGTGGTGACTCTACTCGTAGTAAATATGTATTTTTGTTATAACAAATCCTGCATGCAACAAGTACAAATGTTAGCGGCTTGTGTCACTAAATGTAATAAAATCGTGGAGTTTTTTAACTGATTGCTACTTGAATTTACAGTTCTGTAACCGCTACAAAGAGACCGGCCGAAATAAGCCCCACCCCCTGATGACGTCATAGCCAATCACGTTCTCTCCCGAGTTAGCAGCTCTCACAATACATTCCCTTACGAATTTCAAAATGTGCTCAGTTATTGGAAGAAACGATATACGAAAGAGGAAACAGATGCCTTTCTTAAGAGTAAATTTCAA
>NC_090741.1:43262750-43275250 GCF_036898095.1 Palaemon carinicauda | reverse complement strand
CTCTCTCTCTCTCTCTCTCTCTCAAACAGTTTCAACTCCGAAACTCTGCGGTCATTAAAAGCCCCATTTTAGTTAAATTTAACTAACTGACTTCTGGAGTAGGTTTAAGATAAATCTAGTGTTACATCAATGGTCATTGGTGCTAACACTGCAAAAGATAAAGAGGTCATTTTGAGTAAAATTTTATCAATACGACAATATTCGAGAAGTTTTATTCCCCGTTGTGATCAGACTGTGGAATGATCTCCCTAATCAGGTAGTTGAACCGGTGGAACTTCAGAAGTTCAAACTTAGAGCGAATGTTTTCATGTTGAACAGGATGATGTGAGTCTCTTGCAACCAATTTCAACTGTTACTAATCTTGAAGATATCTTGAAGATATTCTATATTAATTATTAATTACTTCTCATGTCGTTTACTTATTTCCTTTCCTCACTAGGCTATCTTTTCCTGTTGGATCCTTGGGTTTATAACATCCTGCTTTTCCAACTACGGTTGTAGCTTGAATGATGATGATGATGATGATGATAATAATAATAGTAATAATAATAATAATAATAATAATAATAATAATAATAATAATAGGGGAAATAGCAATATGTTATGTACAAAGATATATATATATATATATATATATATATATATATACGTGTGTGTATTCTACTAGAATACACACATGAAAACTGCAGACTGACTTAAAAAGGCTATTGCTTACAAATTATAGCTCTAGGTTTTGACAATGGTAATAACTTTCTTTTGACCACATCATCATTTAGGGATTAATTCATACCTAAGATGTTATGCAACAATATAGAAATATAACCACTTTATTTAACCATACTTATCATGAACTAACCAAAATTATATAGCCTATTACAAGTGTGCGCGACCCGTAAAAAATGACAGCTAAATATTTAGATTTGCAACACACGCAACCCTCTCTCCTTTGGGTATGACTATTTCATCTCTCCCCTGCCCAAGATACTGGGACCAGTTAAGGCTGATGATGATGACGATCTATCTATCTATCTATATATATATATATATATATATATATATATATTATACAGTATATATAAATATATATATAGAGAGAGAGAGAGAGAGAGAGAGAGAGAGAGAGAGACTTGCTCCTTACTACATAGGGGAGATGATCGGTTGAGTGGTCTAGGCCCATCCCCCCCCCCCTTCCCCACCACCACCACCAAGGAGACAATTTAGGCACACATGCCTGCCTTTGGTACTTTAAGGGGTGCTTGCCTGGTCCTATCACGCACTGCAACCCTATGCACTGACTACAGGACCTATAAGATCACTTTATCTTATACATTCTTAGGTATTTTGTGTATTAGACCACACAGCAAAATGGGTGTTTATTGTCAATTCATTCATAGTGACTAAGACATTTTACTCATTATGCATAGCCTATCCTAAATCATTAGACTATCATTACAAAATGAACTATTTTGAAAGGACAAATCCTCCCAAATCCTCAAAGAATATCCTTCAATAAAGGATCTCACACGAAATGTACCATTTCAAACAGCTATCTCGATGAAATAACCGGTTTAGTCTATAGCGAGAGTCAAGCCCATTAGTAAACCGTTTTGAAATGAGTATTTCTATCAAACCCTCATAGAATCACATTAAAACGAGTTCCACAAAAGTAAACAATTAAGAGATGAAAGTTCTTCCTAAATTTTCGAAGTCTATTCTAATGGAGATAGTTTGGGCATGCTCTTCGAACTCCCCAAGAGAGATTAGTTCACCAAACGTTCCGTTCAGCTGGGCTCCACAAGGCACTAGAACAGTGGTTCCCAAACTGGGGGGCGCGCGAGGACGATACAAGGTGGGCGTGAAGTCATCTGCTCGAAATTACTTGTTTAATAGAATAATAAAATCATTAAAAGAACAAATATCTGTCATTACATATATGCAAAGTATAATTATAGCAGTCACTCCTTAGTCTCATAAGTATTTCCAAATATTATATGCCATGTTTTCAAATTATCTATTCTTAAAATTGCAACTCAATTTTGCCAATTTGCTAATGTTCAAACTTTTTTTCGCTCACTTTGAACCAAATGTTTCGTTTTTAGTTACTGGAATGTACTATCACTTGTTTGAGAGGCTTTCATTATTAAAATGTAATACAAACAGAAATCTGTTTCCCTGTACAATGCTAAGAAATAAATGTAAGAATCATTTCATATAAGAAAAAAGAGAGGAGTGGGGGCGTACGGGTCTACTGGAAGCAAAAAGGGGGCGTCAGGTAAGATAGTTTGGGAACCACTGCACTAGAAGAATTGAAAGACCCAGGCATACATGGCTGAGGAATATGAAGCGCGAAGTAGATGATGATGAATGGAGAAGTATTGAATTAAAGCGTAAGATAGGGAAGACTTTCAAAATCTAACCGAGGCCCTTTGCGTCTATAGGCGTAGGAAGAGATGATGATGATTATAATGCATCTAAACCGTTAGGCCTATAGTGCAAAATTCAAGCACAAGGTTATGAAAAAAAAAACAAATTTTATCAAACACCAAATACTGCAATAGGTATGAAAGCAATTCTTGCAGGCTATTCTTTAATGAAGATTAATTGAAAAAAAAAAAACAAGTTTCTTAGTTTTAATGTGCAAAAATTCAAAAAGCTTTAAGCAAAAATCATACTCGTCCTGATATGGAGATAATTTAATTGCTGAAATACACATTAGACCTACACCTATTTCCCCACTTTGTTTTCTTCGAGATATATATATATATATATATATATATATATATATATATATATATATATATATATATATATGTGTGTGTGTGTGTGTGTGTGTATTCAACAAATGCAACCATTTCTCGTCCACTGCAGAATAAAGGCCTCAGGCATATCCTTAGTCATGCCTGGGGTTTGGCCAGTTTCAATCACCACCCGGATTGGTGATGGTGGGAGACTTCTGTGTGATACCTCACAGCAAACCAACCTAGCAAGGGTGGCCCGAAATACCACACCTTTGCTTATCATGGCGGTGCACAAACCACTTCAATACGTTAAGGTATCCCCATACAGAAAGGAACGTATTATACACACATACACACACAAACACACACAGACACACACACACACACACACATATATATATATATATATATATATATATATATATATATATATATATGTGTGTGTGTGTGTGTGTGTGTGTGCGTGTGTCGCTACATTTATAGATAGACCATGTACGTATATTTATAATTATATATTTTGACGAATTTGCAACCTAATGTATTCAATTACTCCAAACTAGGAGAAAACTGCCGGTATGACAAGCAGGTAGAAAAATGGTGGGAAACAATGAGGTATTTATCTAGTCACCTTAGTATTCAATATTATTACTACTATTATTATTATTATTATTATTATTATTATTATTATTATTATTATTAGCCAAGCTACAACCCTAGTTGGAAAAGCAAGATGCTATAAGCTCAAGGGCTCCAATAGGGAAAAATAGCCAAGTGAGGAAAGGAAATAAGGAAATATATAAATGATGAGAATAAATCAACAATAAATCATTCTAAAAACAGTAACAACGTCAAAACAGATATGTCATATATAAACTATTAACAACGTCAAAGACAGATATGACATATATAAACTATAAAAAGACTCATGTCAGGTAAAATGTTTTTTTTTTCATATATGTATTTCCACGTTCCAAATAATTTTGATATCCATTTTAACCGTAAACTAATTGCTTTGTGGTGATGGTATATATTCAAAAATTATTTTCACTAAATCATTTTAGCAAAATCGTCTGTGAAATGGTGGTGAGGTAATCCCACCTAACCTAACTTATAACTTGTCGAGTCCATACTTATAATGGAGGTGGCTACTTATCACTAACGCTCCCCACCTCCCATACACAAACTTTTACCATATTCTGAGACTGGAAAAAGTATACTTGATAGAAACTGATGAAGTCATTGTATTTAGGGTAAAAAAAAAAAATAATTCATCTCAAGCGAAAAATACGTTTCGGGGAAAAGTTGTGGTATGAAATTGTTTAGCATTAACATGGCTCCGTTAATAAAAATACGGTCATACCTATGAATGGAGCACTGATAAATATATACCACCAAACCTATAGGCAATTTTACAGATATCTTAAAGTAGAAGGTTAATGGCTCTCTAATAGTAGCCTACTAGGCCTACATACCTCCGACAAATAGATCATTGTCATTGAATCACTAAGGCGATTTTGAAAGCACATCCGACAGATTGAGAAATAAAATTACAAGTGAAAAAAGCATTAAAATGAGTAGTGAGAAATCACAATAGCATTTATCAATTACCTTGACATTCGTTGGTCCTTAAACTCGAGCAACGATTATACCGTGGTTGGTTGCTTCCGTCTTCTCTCGCTTTATCCTAACAGGATTCATTATACAATAAAGCTCTTCATCCTTTTGATCGACTAATCAATGAAAACACGTTTTTTGTCACATAGAATAAGAACGATAAACTACACACTATAAAAAAAGGACATTTAACAACGGGAGCAGAATCCTCAACCGTCAATATCCTTGCTCAACGTCTGTGAAACTGCTGAGCAGCGTTGCCAGATTCATAGATCCAAAATTCACCAGAGAAGCATCGAAATACAACATATGAGCTTAAATGAAAATATGAAAACCAGTAGTATATTTTTTCCATTGTTATTTTTTGCTTTATTCATGGTGTAGCTAAAGTTTTTTGTCGTCTGGTAAAAAACATCGAGCATAGTTTGAAAAAAAAAAATACTGACGGAAATATTTTATCTGGCAACACTGTTGCTGAGTAGCTTCAGTCGCTACCACTTTAAGTATTGTGTTTAAGTAATAGATTACGTTGAATTCTTCTATAACATCAAATTTGGTAGTTTGATTTGGCTAATCCCACATTTATTACAGAGTTCTATTTTTCTATAAACATCCTATGTTTGTTATATTCTATAACATATATTAGTTTGTATTCAATACACAATGAATAAGACACCATACCAATAAACGATGTTATAGAGGCAGAAGTTTAAAAACGCCTGACACATTACATGTCCGCTGTACGATAATCAAACTCCCGGTGATTTGTCACAGTCAGTTTTACATATTTTGTGTTGCATATCTCGTGGGCAGTTATTTAATACATGAACAGATAAACTGTGAATCATATTACTGACATTTCTTAATTTTATCATTAAATCCTTAATGCTAAAGTTTGATTATCCATAATCTAAGTAATCACACCAAAACAAAGACGGTAATCTTCCTGTGTTAGTTTTGGTGTGATTATTTAGATATATATATATATATATATATATATATATATATATGAGAGGAAATACCTTTATGGGGAGAAAGGATTTGTAGTATCGCCATGATCAGCAAGCTGTACAAATCAGGGCCGCCCATGAGCGGTCAGACAAAAGTCTCCCACCATCACCAATCCGCAATTGGCCGATGTTGTGATGAACACTGGCCAAACCCCATACATGAATAAGGACATGTCTCAGGTATTTGTCCTGCAGTGGACTAGAAATGGTTGCATTTGTTGTTATTAAAATTCCAACGGTCACTGTTTAGACTCGGCGTTGGGGGCGGAGCTAATATATGTGACGTCACAGAAGGCCCACTGGCGGGATTATTATTATTATTATTATTATTATTATATTAAATTAACGAATAAACTTTTAGTTTTATACATTTATTCTAGTACGTCCTTTGGGGGTAAAAGGGTAGTGAATGGGATGTTATATCTTTTATAGGTTACATGCACGGTCTATTAATCCTGGGTCTAAGTATCATGCATGAGGGTTTTCTAATACCCAGAGTCTAATCTATTCTTTAGGCTTTGTTTTATTTTCTCATTAAATATAGCAGATTCAACACATTACCTCTTCATTTTTTCTTCATTTTTGTCTTATACTTATTCGTTTGTTCTCATATACATTGTTTTGGTGTATTCGCTACAAGTTCATGTTTATAACATGACAACTTGATCTCTCCTCTCTCTCTCTCTCTCTCTCTCTCTCTCTCTCTCTCTCTCTCTTCTAGGTGTTGATATTATCAAAATTATAATTCAATTTCTAGTAAATGTTTATGATTTTGTTACTGTTTTCGCCTATCATTTTGATTTTTTTCATTTATTTTCAAGGCTAAAAAGATAGATTTGTGATATATTCCAAATCTTATTATGAATAATAAATATTATATATGAAATACATAGAAAAAGTGGATAGACGACACTGGGAAAATAAGCTTTATCATTTACGTGAATAAGCCACACACACACACACACAAAAAAAAAACAATATCAATGTATAAGAATTAATTCATATGATGAATCAAAGGGATAAATGTTGAAGAACATGATGAAAGAGAACACGTTCTCGCATGTTTCTCATTAACACTCGATCTTACGTAAATATACATTTGAACACACGCCAATGTCAAACCCTCGGGAAGGCGTTGTCGTTTCTCTCTCTAGGATCTTGATCTGGGCAATGAGGGCCCAGTGAGCACCCTATAGTCAATTTTTTTTAGTGAGGCAGATTTGCACCGACTCGCAATGGTGTCCTTTTAGCTCGGAACGGTTCCCCGATCGTTGATTGGTTAGACAAGATAATTCTAACCAATCAACGATCAGGAAACTTTTCCGAGCTAAAAGGGCACCGCTGCGAGTCGGTTCAAATCTGCCTCACTAAAATAATTGACTATAGTAGGATGTGTTCCTTAGTTTCTGGTGTTGTCCCACATGTGCATTCAGGGTTGGTGAATAACTCCCATTTGTGGCTGTTATCTCCTTGCTCTGTTTAGGGTCATCCATTCCTTCCTGTTGAGGGTTGTCCAGCTGGGCAGGCCTTCGTTTGGGTCGGGCACGCCTAATACTCGGTGTTCACGTGACAGATTCTAAGTATACAATGAAAACCTTGCGCTGGTAAACGGATACGCAACGCCTCGTGTGAATGTACAACATTTTGACGGAGGTTAGCCACCACCAAGGTCTATGTATATCTGGACCGTGGCCACCACCCAGCCTGTCGGAGAGAAAACGGGTCGTGTGAATCAGCCTTTATTGGATAGCCGTCGGTCACTTCCCTGCCACTCGTGAGCAGCTTCCCGGATTGGTTCTAGTGACTAATCCATCTACTGTTGCTGAGGTTTTGCGGGATTTCAGTCTTCGTCTTGCTTCATGGTGGTTGTGGAGTGGATGCCTAAGGTCATTAATTTGGTTTTACTTTTCAATTGTTGCTACCGTCTCTCGTCGGATATTGCGTTATAGGATACTGGCTTACTTCGTACAAAGATAGTTGAGATGTTGGTTTTAGGATGCCAGTAATAATCTGACAGGATCTATGAGTCTACCTTATGCACATGGCATGATCTTGCTCACACTGGGAAGGTCAGAGTTGTTTGTCTCAGAGCCTATTCCCTAGCTGGTGTTGGAAAGTTTGCCGAGGAGGTTGGTCCTACTTGCTACTTTATGGTTGCTTTTATTTGTGCGCTCCTTAAAGGGAAGCGATCTGTCAAGGGTGACTGACGGGCTGCCAACGCAAGAGCCCGTGTCCAGCAACAAGGGCTGGACAATCTAACAAACAAGGGTGACACGTAAGTAGACTGGGTAAGGGTGATTTCCTAGTTTTTGGCACGCCATTTGATCTTCAACTTTCTGTTTGCTTGATGATTGTTCAGGTAGAAGGCTGACACCTGTGTTTTGCATGGTTTGACGCTGTAGTGAAACAGTCTGATTGTGTGGAAATGAACAGGTCGTCTACATGTACAGTTAGAATCAAGAGAACGCAGACACTCTGGGGAAATCTTTCGTCAGATGTCTCTAGTGTTCCCATGAGAAAACAGACAACGTGTTGCTCTTCTTACTTACTACTATGAAATGGGTGGAGCCCTCTCCAACCTTAGCGAATCAAAGACAGCAAAGGGGTGTTTTTGCTAATGAAAGCTTTAAAATTTTACAAATCGAGATGCCATATTTCATTCTGTTTTATCATTTGACGTTTCAAATTTCCACTGAAAATACTGAATACACACACATGTATATATATATATATATATATATATGTGTGTGTGTGTGTGTGTGTGTGTATATATATCATGAATCCGCAAAATCGTGTAGAAGTTATTGGAGTAACACAGCTAAAATATTCCTTCCGTTAACAGCTACATTAGATATTTCGACATTAGCCTTGTTCAAGATACCTATGAAAGAAAAAGTACTTTCAGATATGATTCGATGTAAAATAATGATAAAAAAAACACCATACATAAGTTATACCGGCCTAAATGACATTCAGAGAGAGAGAGAGAGATTCGGCCTAAATACATCGTTCTTAATATATTTGTAGAACATCGGTCAAAATTCACCCGTAACTTTTTGAGTTAGGTTGGTGACAAACAAATAGACAGAGGTGAAAACATGACCTCCTTGGCGGAGGTAATAATAATAATAATAATAATAATAATAATAATAATAATAATTGGACCAAAACAAATTATGAAAGAGTTCTTTCGAGGTGAGTATTGGCCCGCCCACTGAGCCCTTTTATAATTTGGAATTGCAAGATATTTTTTTTTGGAATTATTAAACGCAATTAGTTCTTCTTACCTTCTAAATTCCTGGAATTTATCATTTATCCAAACCTACCGCTTCCAGAAACCACATTATTACTTCCATTCTCAACTCGGGGCCGTTCTCACATAGGGGACCAAAACCCCCTGTTTCACGCTACGCTCAACTCTGCCTCACATAAATCTACATTAAGCCTTTATATGGGCGGTCAATCATATTCAGACTTTCAAAAATTTTTGCAGGGACTATTGCAATATATCAAGAAACATATGTAAAAAAGCAAACATTTCAATAGTATAATATGCATTTCTAAAGTAATACAAAATGTACACAGACAAACCGAAAAAAAAAAATCTTGATTTTAACATATATCTCTTTGCAAACGAAGTCCTCTCAGGAAAAAATAACTAATCTGTAATTACATATTGCATTATAAATACGTCCTTGTTACATACAATTTTTTTTTAGCCAAAGTTTACGTTATATCGAAATAGTTACCAAAACTTTTCTATCCGTTTCAAACTGATAAATCCAAATAAGCAAGTGATGATTTTTTCTCCTGACAAATTCCAAAATAATTTTAAAAGATAAAGTGCCTTTAATTTTTTTATAGAAAATTTAAAGGTGTTTATGCAAATGTAGTTCGAAGTTAAGATTAATTATTTTTCTTACTTATTTGTTCATTTGTTTATTTACTAGTTTATAAAGTTGCCGACGAGAGTGTTTTTGAATTGGTCGCCGCACATTGTTAAGCATAAAAACAAATGCTTGAATGTAAGTGAATAAGTCGCCAAAAAAGATGTTAAGTAGTTATATTTGGTAAATACTGTATATTTTGTAAAGGTGACAAGGTAAATGACTCTGGTAATATACATAGCTTGCAGAAGTTCCACTCAGATGCGTATAAAAACATTGAAGAAAAGAAAATTTAACTAATTGATGAAGATTTACTATGTAAAATAAGAGGACTAGATCTTTTCGCAAGGGAGACCTAATTCCATGAGTGCCGACCCAAGCAGTTTTTAGTGAGACGAATACCTCAGCAGTGTTACACCATCACAGAAACTGAGGAAACATCAGACAAGAAAAGATGTATAGAGAAAGTATTTTCGCATATACGATTTTATAAAAAAAAATAAAGTTATTCACAAAGTTCGGGTTCTAAAACTGTGTTATTCAGAAATGTGTATAATGAGAATCTATGCAACAATAGCAATAATGAACAAGCTTTTTAAATAACTAGTCAATCTCAGGTTGAAGATTGAACACTGTTCTGACCTGAAAGACAGCATCGACTTCTGATCATCCCCATATAAAGACACACTGATCTTTTGTAAATCTTTGGAATCACTGAAAACAATTGTTCTTTCTGCTTATGATTTGTGAGATGATGACTGGATCAAAGATGTTAGTCTTGAGCTTTACACTAGATTAATCAATGCCTTTAAAGAAACCAAGACACTTCTCTGGCCCACCAAATCTAGTGACGTTCCTTATTATTATTATTATTATTATTATTATTATTATTATTATTATTATTATTATTATTATTAATAGCTAAGCTACAACCCTAGTTGGAAAAGCAGGATGCTATAATCCCAGAGGCTCCAATAAGGAAAATAGCCCAGTGAGGAAAGGAAAAAGGAAAATAGAATATTTCAAGAAGAGTAATAACATTAAAATAAATATCTCCCATATAAACCATAAAAACTTTCACAAAACAAGAGGGAGAGAAATAAGATGGAATAGTGTTCTCGAGTGTACCTTCAAGCAAGAAATTCCTGCTTATGTTCGACAATTTGTATTTACACTAATGTGTGGTAAGAGGGACCCATCAGATCGAGAATGAATATCAGTATTATCAGTTAGTCAAGATATGTGTAAAGCAGCAACAGGTGGACAGTGGAAGAGGAAAACGCATATCCTACTATGTATGACACTCCGCCATCTCTTCAAATCTAAACAATCAACTACTTTCCTAAACAAACTAGGTAATTATGAGTCCTATGCTTTTTTTTTAATTGGAAACAGTCCTGGCATATACAGGGTTGAAAGTGTTTCAGTAACCAGTAATAGTGATGTGGTTAAGGATCAAACTGAAGGAACAGTGTTTCATGGCAACCGAGACAACTTTGATCAGCTGGTGTCTGATGTTTATGGAACTGGATCAGTTCAAATGACAGTTGGAATCTACAAGGAAGAATTTGGATTCTGTAAAGATGATGGCCTGAAATTAGTCCCTCGTATGACTGGACCCATTCCTGAGAAGATTCAAAAGTCGTTTAAGAGTTTCCACCATACTACCGGAGAAAACGACATGAAGAACCAACCCTCAGAGAGCCCTCAAAATGTGCTGAAAATTCCAGCATCAAGATTCTGATTTTTTTTTTTAGATTATTCCTTGTCATATACCCTTTGAGAGGTAATTTATCCCCGCTATATCTGGATCTATGTCTAGTAGGCTACTGCCAATACTCCAAACTTTACGACAACTATGTATGTAGATATATATATATATATATATATATATATATATATATGCATATATATCTGTGTATATATATATATATATATATATATATATATATATATATATATATAAATATATATACATATATATATATATATATATATATATATATATATATATATATATATATATAGATATATATATAATTACAGTATTTTTTAGAGTTTTTAACAGGGAGCCCTGCCCTTCCAGTGGGAAGGAGTAGCCTCGCCCTGCCAGCGGAAAGGGGAGCCCCGCCCTGCCAGCGGAAAGGGGGAAGCCCTGCCCTGCCAGCGGAAAGGGGGAAGCCCCGCCCGGCCACCGGGAAGGGGGAAGCCCCGCCATGCCAGCGGTAAGGAGGGGAGGCCCCCGGCAAGCAGCAAGCGGGGAGCCCCGCCCTGCCAGCAGGAAGGGTGGAGCCCTGCCCTGCCAGCGGAAAGGGGGGAGCCCCACCCTGCGCACGGGAAGGGGGGAGCCCCGCACTGCCAGCAGGAAAGGGGGAGCCCTGTCCTGTCAGCGGGAAGGGGGGAGCCCTGCCCTGACAGCGGGGAGGGGGGAGCCACGCCCTGCCAGCGGGAAGGGGGGAGCCCCGGCCTGCACACGGGAAGGGGGGAGCCCCGCCCTGCCAGCGGGAAGGGGGAGCTCCCTGCAAGCAGGAAGGGGGGAGACCCGCCCTTCTAGCAGGAAGGGGGGAGCCCCACCCTGCGCACGGGAAGGGGGGAGCCCCGCCCTGCCAGCAGGAAAGGGGGAGCCCTGTCCTGTCAGCGGGAAGGGGGGAGCCCCGCCCTGACAGCGGGGAGGGGGGAGCCACGCCCTGCCAGCGGGAAGGGGGGAGCCCCGCCCTGCACACGGGAAGGGGGGAGCCCCGCCCTGCCAGCGGGAAGGGGGAGCTCCCTGCAAGCAGGAAGGGGGGAGCCCCACCCTGCCAGCGGAAAGGGGGGAGCCCCACCCTGCGCGCGGGAATGGGGGAGACCCGCCCTGCCAGCGGTAAAGGGGGAGCCCCGCTCTGCCAGCGGGAAGGGGGGAGCCTCGCCCTGCCAGCGGGAATGGGGGACCCCCGCCCTGCCAGCGGGAAGGGGGGAGCCCCGCCCTGCCAGCGGGAAGGGTGGAGTCCCGCCCTGCCAGCGGGAAGGGGGGAGCCCCACCCTGCCAGCAGGATGGGGGGAGCCCCGCCCTGCCAGCGGGAAGGGGGGAGCCCTGCCCAGCCAGCGGGAAGGGGGAGCCCCGCCCTGCCAGCAGGAAGGGGGGAGCCCCGCCCAGCCAGCGGGAAGGGGGGAGGCCCGCCAGCCAGTGGGAAGGGGGTGAGGTCTTCCCGGGCCAGCGGGAAGCGGGCAACCCCGCCAAGCCAACAAAATAGAGTTCCTGTATCTAGCTTATT
>NC_090741.1:43190250-43257750 GCF_036898095.1 Palaemon carinicauda | reverse complement strand
AATGTCGAACAGACAATGTGTCGAACAGACAATGTGTCGAAATTATAAAAATGATTAATGATAAAATATAAATGATAAAAAGAGAGAGAATACAGTATCCATTTAACTAACGACCTAATTAACCTTTAACTATATGATAATGTTTACATTGGTATATCCTTACATATAACTATATAACAATGATAAAATATAAAGGATAAAAAGAGAAAGAATACAGTATCCATTTAACTAACGACCTAATTAACCTTTAACTATATAATAATGTTCACATTGGTATATCCTTACATATAACTATATAACAATGTTCACAATGATATATCCTTACATATAACAATTCTTACATTGTTATATTCTTACATGCATATTCTAGAGAGATATAGAGAGATTATATATACGGTATTCAGTCTGTTGGAGATTTCTCACCAGTTAACTTCCTTCGAGATTCAAGTTTCAATTTAAATTTCCATTCTACCTAGCCTATAATAATGGAAATAATCAAGACTCAAATGGGTGGAAAGAAACTGCTACATGAAGGCTATGCATACGTGATACATAAAGTGGTTAACGAAAGAATATATTGGAAATGTGAAAAACGAAACTATTGTAATAGCAGAGCAATAACTCAAGGTGAAACAATTTCCAAAACTACTGAGCATTCACACCAGCAAGGCAGTTCTCAGATTGATGCTATAAAAGTTATAGATAATATAAAAATTAATTCTGAACATTCCGAAGAAATTCCATCTTCTATAATAAATCAGTGCACGAACGATGTTCCAGTCTCCATGGTATTTTTGATACATATGATGTCAATGATGGGTTACAATATCTTCGAGCCATCGCTCACAATCTTCAAATAAATATTGTTACAAGTTTTTTTTAATACATAAATACATTTGTATTTTCATATTTTATATCTTCTCATAAATAAATTTTCATTGCTTATATTGATGTATGGCGTATATTTATGATCCTATATCCATTTTATTTTTTCAAAAGCGCTGAATGATCCTTTGCTTGACGTAAGCCTAAAATCAATAATCAAATCCAATCTATCTCTCTCTCTTTTTAACTTTTGTCCATTCGACACTTTGTCCATTCGACAATTTGTCCATTCTACACTTTGTCCATTCTACACTTTGTCCATTCTACACTTCGTCCATTCGACACTTTGTCCTTCGACGCTCTGTCCTTCGACGCCCTGCCTTTCGACACTCTGTCCTAATACCATTGACAGCATACCAAACAACTCTTCTTACTGCACTGTGATTGTTCAGTGGCCACTTTCCTCTTGGTAAGGGTAGAAGAGACTCATTAGCTATGGTAAGCAGCTCTTCGAGGAGAAGTACACTCCAAAATCAAACCATTGTTCTCTAATCTTGGTCAGTGCCATAGCCTCTGTACCATGGTCTTCCATTGGCTTGGGTTAAAGTTCTCTTGCTTGAGGGTACACTCGGGCACACTGTTCTATCTTATAAAGTGATATTTATTTTAACATTGTTGCTCTTCTTAAGATATTTTATTTTTCCTTGTTTCCTTTCCTCACTGAGCTATGTTCCCTGTTGGACCCCCCTGGTCTTATAGAATCCTGCTTTTCCAACTAGGGTTGTAGCTTTGCAAGTAATAATAATAATAATAATAATAATACCTCTAACAGGCCATGCAACGCCTTTACTTCTATATAGTTGTTGTTAAAAATACAAGTAATTGAATGAACGAAAGTATCAACTCCAATCACTGACAGGAAAATAAGAGGTTGGACATGCACTTAAGGATATTATAATGCTAAAATGGAAATGTTGTTGGAAACTTTGCTGATGAAAAGGTCATACATGAACCACTTACTTACTTACTCCGGTGGTACTTAGGCCACATTTTGACCCATGACCGCTCGTGATAGGAGTCTCCACTTTTCTCTATCCTGTGCCCGATGGAACCATTCATTCGGGTTTCCCCCAAAGATTCTGACATCCTCCTCCAAGCCTCTTCTCCAATCTTTTCTTGGCCGTCCTACAGGTCTTCTTCCAGCAACTTCAGCCAGGAATATCCTCTATGGAGCTCTTGGCCGTCCTACAGGTTTTCTTCCAGCAACTTCAGCCAAGAATATCCTCTATGGAGCTCTTGGCCGTCCTACAGGTCTTCTTCCAGCAACTTCAGCCAGGAATATCCTCTATGGAGCTCTTGGCCGTCCTACAGGTCTTCTTCCAGCAACTTCAGCCAAGAATATCCTCTTTGGAGCTCTTGGCCGTCCTACAGGTCTTCTTCCAGTAACTTCAGCCAAGAATATCCTCTATGGAGCTCTATCCTTACCCATACGAGCCATGTGTCCTGTCCATTGGAGTCATCTTTATCTAATTACATCACATGTATTTGGTTGGTCTGTACTATTGCATGAAGCAACAAACAAGATTTAAATCGTGGTTGCCAACACTGAAACAAGGAAACTTGTAACCTAAAACAATGATATGAAATGTACACAGTGATGAAGGTGAAGTATTAAGTGTTTTGATTCAAAGGTCTTGTTAATAGTTTATGTAGGACATATCTGTTTTGACGCTGTTACTGTTTTTAGAATGATATATTGTTAATTTATTCTCATCATCTATTTATTTCCTTATTTCCTTTCCTCACTGGGCTATTTTTCCCTGTTGGAGCCCTTGGGCTTATAGCATCTTGCTTTTCCAACTAGGGTTGTAGCTTGGCTAATAATAATAATAATAATAATAATAATAATAGTGTCATAGCCTCTGTGCCATGGCCTTCCACTGTCTTGGATTAGAGTTCTCTTGCTTGGGGGTGCTCTTTGGCATACGGTTCTATCTTATTTCCTATCCTCTTGTTTTTTTATTTTTTTTTTTCTAGTTTATGTGAAGGATCTGATTAATGTTGTTACTGTTCTTGAAATATTTTATTGTGATTGTTTATTCTTCTCTTATAGTTTATTTATGTCGTTGTTTCCTTTCCTCACTGGGCTATTTTTCCCTGTTGGAGCCTTTGGGCTTATGGCATCTTGCTTTTCCAACTAGGGTTATAGTTTATCTTTCAACAACAATAATAATAATAATAATAATAATAATAATAGAGTTCTCTTGCTTGAGGGTACACTCAGGCACACTGTTCTATCTAGTTTCTCTTCCTCTTGTGTTGTTGAAGTTTTTATTGTTTATATAAGAAATGTTTATTTTAATGTTGTTACTATTCTTAAAATATTTTATTTTTCCTTGTTTCCTTTCCTCACTGGGCTATTTTCCCTGTTGGGGCCCCTGGGCTTATAGCATCCTGCTTTTCCAACTAGTGTTGTAGCTTAGCATTTAATAATAATAATAATAATAATAATAATAATAATAATATTTATTTTAATGTTGTTACTATTCTTAAAATATTTTATTTTTCCTTGTTTCCTTTCCTCACTGGGCTATTTTCCCTGTTGGGGTCCTTGTGCTTATATCATCCTGCTTTTCCAACTAGGGTTGTAGCTTAGCAAGTAATAATAATAATAATAATAATAATAATAATAATATTAATAATAATAATAATGATAATAATAATGATGATAATAAGAAAATTAATCGTTGCTTAAACCATATTCAAAATGTAGAACAGAAGATGAATCTAGTATTCAAGAAAGGTACTACAGGTAGGGACCACAGTGATAGGTACCATGCTACCCATATCAAAAGATATGGACATTTTGATAAAAGATTGCGAGTTCAAGGCTGATGATAAAATGTGCGGGAAATATTCAGGAAACCACGTTGCTGTGACGGGCCGAGAGAAGGTTGTGACTCAAAGACAGGATGAAAGCAACTGAGTTTATTATAGAACACTTTCCTTTATATACAAAAGCTCAAGACAACAAGAAATATCATGTTCAAAATCGACACCGTTACCGGTGGGAAAACCAGACATGTTTATTCAGGAGAAGGTTGTGATTCAAAGACAGGATGAAAGCAACTGAGTGAGTTTATTATAGAACACTCTCCTTTATTATACAAAAGCTCAAGGCAACAAGCAATTTCATGTTCAAAATCGACACCGTTACCGGTGAGAAAAACAGACATGTTTATTCAGGCTCTTTTTAGGGCGAGGGAAGCAACTGAGTGAGTTTATTATAGAACACTCTCCTTTATTATACAAAAGCTCAAGGCAACAAGAAATTTCATGTTCAAAATCGACACCGTTACCGGTGAGAAAAACAGACATGTTTATTCAGGCTCTTTTTAGTGCGAGGGAAGAGCGAAGATGCAGCATAATATATACACAAAATGAACTGTGTACGATCGTGTGACACACGGTTGGTACACCGCCAAGGATGTAACTCACAACGGATAAAATTCATAAACTGGAATTGGGTGAAAAAGCAAGATAATCATATATTGAATTCAAGAGTTTGCAAATGTTATGACTTGAAATTGGAGAGATTACCACAAAATATGGACCATAGATACTATGAATTTTATAAACTGTTGGTAATAAAACGATTCGAATTCGAGAATTAATCAACGTTAAATATTTCGATATATTCGCACTAAGTGAAATATGGTTAAATGACTTCGAAAAGGCTAGCATTGCTGAAATGACGCCCCCCCCCCCCCCCCACAAACACACTCCCACTCATGCTTTCTTGTATTCCGAGAAAAACAGGGAAAAAGATGTAAAGAATGGAAGTGGAATCGGTTAAAAACTGAAAGGACATCGGTAGAATACAAAACCGTAATGTGCCAGTATAATTTCATATTAAGGAGGAAAAACAACCCGAATAGGCCTACTATTATGAGAAAGACCTGCGAAACAACAAGAGACATAAATAAGTTATATCGTCTCCTATATGGTATAACTGAAAATGTAAATGAAAAAAGACTCCAAGGAACTAACAAATAATTGTCTTGAATTCTTTAAAAACAAAATAGAAAATATAATTCGGTCATCAACAACAACATCAGCTTAATGCTACATCAGATACACAGAAAAAAAAAAAATAAGGAGACTCAATAATATAAAAAGATGTCACCAGGATTATCAAGAGAGCAAAGTAAACAAACTGTGTAATTTGAGAAAAAATGTCTAATCTAGCCGATATAATTACAAGAATAGTAAATTCAGTATCGTTGAGTGTAAGTTTCCCAAATCTGAGAAAATGGCTATAGTTACACCTAGGTAGGCTACTCTAGCTACACCGGATCTGAAAAGTAATCTGGATTATCAGCAATTAAATTCATATAGACCTATTGGTAGGCTGCCCTATTTACACCGGTTCTGAAAAGTAATCTAGATTATCAGCAATTAAATTCATATAGACCTATTGGTAGGCTGCCCTATTTACACCGGTTCTGAAAAGTAATCTAGATTATCAGCAATTAAATTCATATAGACCTATTGGTAGGCTGCCCTATTTACACCGGTTCTGAAAAGTAATCTAGATTATCAGCAATTAAATTCATATAGACCTATTGGTAGGCTGCCCTATTTACACCGGTTCTGAAAAGTAATCTAGATTATCAGCAATTAAATTCATATAGACCTATTGGTAGGCTGCCCTATTTACACCGGTTCTGAAAAGTAATCTAGATTATCAGCAATTAAATTCATATAGACCTATTGGTAGGCTGCCCTATTTACACCGGTTCTGAAAAGTAATCTAGATTATCAGCAATTAAATTCATATAGACCTATTGGTAGGCTGCCCTATTTACACCGGTTCTGAAAAGTAATCTAGATTATCAGCAATTAAATTCATATAGACCTATTGGTAGGCTGCCCTATTTACACCGGTTCTGAAAAGTAATCTAGATTATCAGCAATTAAATTCATATAGACCTATTGGTAGGCTGCCCTATTTACACCGGTTCCGAAAAGTAATCTGGATTATCAGCTATTAAATTCATATAGGCCTATTGGTAGGCTACTCTAGCTACACCGGTTCTGAAAAGCACTGTATATTATCAGGATTTAATTCATATAGACCTATACGTAGGCTACTCTATTTACACCGGTCCTATAAAGTAATCTAGATTATCAGGAATTAAGTTCATATAGATCTATTTCGATTAAATCCTTTATTTAAAAGATGCTAGAATACATAATTCTTGAACAAATAATTAGTCACGTAGAGGAAATAGAAGCTTTACCAGATAACTAGTCTGCTTACAGAAAATTATACTAGATGGAGACAGCTATCTGATCTGATGTAAATGATATGCTGGAAATGATGGAAGAAAACAAATGTAGTATTTTGCTATTATTCGATCTTAATGCGAGTTTTTATACAGTTTTACATGAACTGCTACTAAATGATTTATGGTCCATCGGTATTCAATATCTCCCACCCCGAGAAAGGATCACTCCTATACTAACTGAATTATACTGCATGCCTATACACACACACACACACACACACACACACACACACACACACATATATATATATATATATATATATACATACACAGTATATACATATATATATATATATATATATATATATATATATATACATATATATATATATATATATATATATATATAAATGTATGTATAATATATATATATATATATATATATATATATATATATATATATATATATATATATATATATATATATATATATCAAAATCCATTTATTAAAATCAATCAGGCATTAATAAAAATATGCGCACGTATATATCATCAAGTCTTTAGTGTCACCCAAGAATTTATACGGTCGCAGGACCTGCAACCGAAGTAGATGATGAATGGAGAAGTATTGAATTAAAAGCTTAAGATAGAGACGACTGGTGAAATCTAACCGAGGCCCTATGCGCCAATAGGCGTAAGAGGAGATGGTGTAGATGATGAGGTCCTGCAGGGCACAGTGTTCCCCTGAGTAACAGAACCAGAAAAAATCAGCTCTTAAAGTTAAAGTAAAGTAAGTGATGTACGATGCGCCATAATGCCGGCGTCCAGTTTAATTTGTGCGTTGACACACATGTCAATGGGCTAGATCCGGGTGAGCTGTTTTCAGCATGGCGCCATTACAGCGTTTTGTATGTTTGCATATAGGTTATGGACACCTGCAAATGTTTTCTGGACACCTGCAAATGTTTTCTGGACACCTGCAAATGTTTTTACCTAGTAAGGCTACGTAGAAATATTCACAAATGATATTAAAGACTCGTGAAGTACTCTCGAGTGAATTTGAGACAGCCTTCGCCTAATACGTACAATTTTAGAAACAGATACTAATTTGTCAATTCGATCATTACATGTCACCCTGTTAAAAATTGGTTACTTGGCGCAGAATTTCAATATAAAAATTATCTGAAACTCATAAGGTATGCAACTTAAGATATAAATGACTATCTTTTACTATTACTTTATTATACGCTCTCATATGAAACGAAATGCGTCATAAAATTATCCACTGGTAAAAATTGTCATAATAAAATCTAAAATTTGTAGTTATGTGATCATGAGATAAATGACTATCTTTTACTATTACTTTATTATACGCTCTCATATGAAACGAAATGCGTCATAAACTTGTCCACTGGTAAAAATTGTCATAATAAAATCTCCTTAAATTAGTAGTTATGTGATCATGAGATAAGATAGCCGTAATTTTAATCTTATTCTGGTCACGTTTCCGTGATTTGGAAAGGTGCCGCAGCCCGTAACACACAAATTGCAAAGAGTAGAAATTATCTTCCACACAAAAGTTGAAGTCAACAGTTTTTAGTAGTACTTCTATTTAATTTTAACCTTAACGTGTTGTTTGGAGTACTTATTATGATATGTGAATTCCAGAAATATCTATGTAAATATAAAAAATATAAATAAAATGTTAGTTCTTATATAAAGTGTAATATGATTTCTGGACCGATAAAGGTGGAAAATGCTGGAATACGAAATTAAAACTGGCATTTCATGGTAAATAGTGTCATAATAACTAATTATTATTACATATAGTGCATTAGTTTATAAAATTTATTTTATTGAATGTGAAAATTAGAGCTAGACTATCTTATTTAACTTTATAATAAAGAGCCGTCACCACTTGTGAATCTAAGTCAAACTGGTAGAACTTTGCGGTTAGTGTTTACTATAGGTTAGCGGTAGTGCTTCAAAAGGACAGCTATTTTCTCCATTATAATGTCGGCCTTTCGCTATACACACGCAATTGTGTGTAGAATACCCGATTCCTACAAGTCAAATGCCTTAGGGATTACCTCACCCATTGACCTGGCAAAGGTGAGCAGTTTTCCGAAGATACTTGGCCCAGTTCGAAATTTGGGAGTGGTTCTTTTTCAAGTGTCACTGGCTGACGTCAACCTATTTTTAACTTGTATGTGTTTGTTTGTTTCCCGGAACTAGAATATTTAAAGTAAATTACAGGCTTTCGTGGGTTATCCCAAAATGTGAATGATAAGGCCACGGGTAAGTGACGTGTGTTTAGGCTTGACGATCTTGGGCCAAAATTAGGGTACCCTATGTTAGGCTATGGTTTATAGGCCTTTGCCATGCGGGATGATAAGAAAGCTGACAACTGCTGAAAAAGGCACATGACATGCTTTTAGTGGAGCCTTTGGATATCAGCGGCCAGTTCTTCCCATTTGGATTAAAAATTGACATCAACTAACCTAATTTTCCCCCCAAATCTAACCTACAAGCCTTGTCCTTACCTACTTAGCTAACCGGGGGCGCCCTGCGACCTCCCTTCCACTGCCGTATTATAAGTTATCCGTAATCATACATACAGGTGGCCGCTATCATCAGTTCTTCCCATTTGGATTAAAAATTGACATCAACTATCCTAAATTTTCCCCTCTTACTTAACCTACAAGCCATGTCCTTACCTACTTAGCTAACCGGTGGCTGACGCCCCCCTGCGACCTCCCTTCCACTGCCGTATTATAAGTTAGCCGTAATCATACATACAAGTGGCCGCTATCGTACATGTATAACCAGTGGCTGACACCCTCCTGCGACCTCCCTTCCACTGCCGTATTATAAGTTAGCCGTAATCATACATACAAGTGGCCGCTATCGTACATGTATAACCAGTGGCTGACACCCTCCTGCGACCTCCCTTCCACTGCCGTATTATAAGTTAGCCGTAATCATACATACAGGTGGCCGCTATCATACATACACCCCCTTTTAGTAGTTCCAAAATATAACTTGGGTCTAAGACACATACCCTAAGCCTTGTGTTAAAATTTCCTTATGGTCATGATGGATAGATACTGAAGTTTGGCACTGCTATATGCATGATTTTGTGCAGTGTAACACTTATATGAAATATAATTTTGGGATGTATATATGTATGATAGCGGCCACCCGTATGTACGATGACGGCTGAATAAGAATACAGCTGTGTAGGAGGGGTCGATAGGTAAGGACACAGTTTGTAGGTTTAACTAGGGGGAGTGAAGTTTAGTTTAGTTGGTGTCCATATTTTATGTTCGCTGGAGGAACTGGCCGCTGATATACAAAGGCTCCATAACTTTTACTACAAACTGTGCGCAAAGTATCGTGTAAGTAACAGGTTATGTGCACGATTCCTCCTATAGATACAGCCTTATATGCTTGAAAGTTGAGCCTAAGTAATATTGTATGCACGATGCATCATTTCTCGTGTATATAACCTGTTATATGCATGATATTGTACATATATGATATATGCATGTTACTATAACAATAATCCCCCCCATAAAGTGTGAGGCCAATCAATTCTTTGACAATTGAATTTCTTGGGCAGCAATAGGCTAATAATCTCGTTGGCACAAAACTACGGCATTTTTGTAATAGAAATTACTATCAAATTTGGCAGGATTGCATTCAGAAGTACTGCATCAGAAGAACCAGTTCTTATGCTAATTCAAATCATCATATTTCAATAGGAGAGTAGGAGTATGACTTCAACAAAGCTGTAACAGCTGTTGGAAATTTAACATGGTAGTTGTAGCTGGTGGTGGGTAAACTTTGCCCACCTGCCAGCCAGCTAGACACACACTTTTGACTTCGGCTGTAGACAAAACACATGTGCTGCTGTTACTTCTCAATTTTTGGCTCTTTCATTTTGCTTTCTCTCCTTAAAATAAATGGATAAATGAGTAGGCATGCTGTTGTGTTTGGTTACACTTGAAAAAATTGAATGAAAAGTGCAATTTAAGGATATGCAATTGTTTCTGGATAAAACCATGTGTGATAGGTTTATGGGAAAACTTGCCATTAATCTCTTCATCTTTGTGTGTTTCTCAATCAACCCCTCGGTATGTGCTGTTGTATGATGGTGATGACAACCTGTACCGAAGGAATTTGATCTTTCTTGGGTATCGCTGATGCTCCGTCGGTGAGAAAATGATTTTTTTCCGTAACTGAAATACAAACCACGCTATTTAATATGGGTAATTACTTTCGGCGTAGCTGAAATGACGAGCCATTGGAATTTTAACGAGGGTTTACTACCCCACCGCTAGTTAGCGGGGGGGTAGGGAGGGTAGCTTGCTACGCCTCTCCCCTCACACACACCTGTGCTGAGTTCACTTTGCTCTCGGCTAGGGTGCTAGACGGACGTGTCCGCTGTCACTCTTGCCTTCTCTGACAGCCATTTAACTGATCTTTTGTTTGCTTTTTCTTCGACAGAGTGTTTGTGAAGCTGGCCTCTGCGATGCGGAAGTGTCCCGGTTTACCTGACTGCCCTTGTGGAACTTATATGTCGGCGGTCGAAACGGACCCGTACACCTTGTGTCCTTTCTGTAGGGGCCAACGGTGTGATAAAAGTAATGGTGAGTGTGGGGAGTGGTCTACCTCCCAGAGGGATATTTCTCCTTCGAAGAGTTCTTTGAAAGGAGAAAAACCCAAGGTTTCTTTTTCCGTGCCCCAAACCTCCTCCGAAGCTCCCACTCGATCGTTTTCTTCCGAGAAACTGTCGAGTGGTAGCGTAGGCCGCAGTTCTGTTGACCGATCTCGGGGTTTGGGAGAGGGAGTTGCCTCCCATAGCGAGGCAGCTCCTCCTCCTCCCCCGGGGGAGGATATTGATTCTCATGTTAATGTGACTAACCATGATTTGTTGCAGCTTTGGGCTTCCTTGGGGGCTTGAGGGTTTGCCCTCCAAGGAAGCCTTGTTTGGCATGATCAAATTGGGAGCAGCTGTCAAACAATCGCCAACTTTAGCAGAGGTCGATCCTCTGTCTATCGTCGACGTTGTTGTGGCAGAGACTTCTGATGAGTTGGGTCAAACCTCTGCTCCTGATGTTGCCGATGTAGCTGAAGGCTTAGTTCCCCCTCCGAACATCCTTCGAGGGAGGAACTAAGTCCAACGGTCTCTCCTGCAGATGATTCTACCCCTCGGGGGAGTTCACTGATAGAGATTCCTCTTCGGAGGACTGCTGGTCAGCCTGCTGACCCCACGGCTCCCAGAGGGCGTATAAGGCGCAAAGCCTGCCTTCCTCTTCGCCGTAGAGGACTTCCTTCGCCTCACAAGGGTGTGAGGAGGCGCCTCTTCGGCTCGTCATCCCCGCAGTCCGCTACAGAGGAACCTCGTCGTCGATCACCGACCCTGCCAGCTACATCCCTGGACCTCTCTGCAGATCGTTCGCGATCTCCTTCGGTGGAAGGTCGTCCTTACAAAGGACTCGCCGACCTTCAACTCACCAGACCTGCTGATCTGCCGTCGCCGTTCCTGGCCGCTGATGTGCTGTGGGCGCCCACGAATCCTGTCTTCAAGCGGGCATCGGTCCCTTCGGGGCACAAGGGACTTTCTCTCATGGAGACTAAGCCCCTTACGCGCCAGGTATCCCTTGCGTGCCATCGATCTCCTATGCGCCATCTCTCACCTGTTCCAGAGCCTGGAGTGCGCCAGCGCTCTCCTGCACGCCAGCGCTATCCTGCGCATTAGCGCTCACCTGTGCGCCAACGCTCTCCTGCCCGCCAGCACGCCACTGCGCGCCCTCATCCTGATGCACGCCCATGATCTCTTGCGCGCCAGTGTTCTCCTACGCGCCATCGCGCGCCCGCCTGTTGCTGTTGAGGATGTGCGCCCTCATGCACGCCCGAGCACAAGGGATATTTCCCCTTCGCGCGCCTAACGTTATCGCCCTCACGGGCTCAGCGTGATTCTGTGCGCCCGCGCGCGCGAACAATCGCCTTCACGCGTGCGAGTGCTCATTCAGCTTGCTGCTCGCCCGCCACTGTCACCAGAATGCGGCCCTGCGCGCCATCGCTCGGCCACACGCCAGCGCTCACCCGCGCGCCCTCGTCATTGCCTACGCTCGCTCGCGCGAGCAATCGCCCGAGTGCGATTTGGGCAGAATTCCATCGCGCTACCTCCAACGCGAGGCTGCAGGACGACGCGCGGCTAGGTCATCGTCATCGCTTTCCCCCCCGCGCAAGTGCAGAACAGCGCACTCGCCGGAGGGAGGGAGAACTCCAGATAGGTCCAGGAACTTGCCTTCTTCTTTTCAGGCCGACCCTGCTTTGGTAACTCCTCCTAGGGATCGAACGATTCCCCTCTCTACAAAGGGAGTTTCTGACAGCACAGCTGTCAGTCGACACCCCTGGTTTAGGTCCCTCGTCAGAGCGGTCGTACAGGCTTTCAAGCCAGTTCTCTCTGAACTGGGACACAAAGCAGTGGCAGTTTCGACTCCCCTGAAGAGGAAGAGAGAAGGAGTGGACGTGGTAACTTCTCCAAGGGCGAAGTTGACTCCTCGAAAGTCTTTGAGGAAGGCTCCCTCCCTGCCCAGACTTTCTCTCCCTCCCCTTCGGACGAGGATTTCCCGTTCTCAGGGGAGTCCCATGAGGTGAGGCGTTCCCCCATTGCACCAATGAGGGAAACCCCACCTCGCGCAGAGAAGTCCTCTCGGGTAGGGGTGGAGAAGAGCCTCCCGCCATTACTTCTGGAGTCCTGTATCCCTCCCAGAAGGGAGTCGAAGGACTCCAAGACAGTTTCGAAGTCGTCCTCGAGGATTAGACCAGAGCCAGCCAAGCCCTCAGAGAACGTCCACGAGTCCCCCCGAGAAGAGCCTTCGGGGACAGGAGACTTCACTGCCAGCCCTTCAGGAGGGGAGCATCAGGAGTCAGAACACGTTTTTTGGCAAGTTCTGACCCTTATGAGGAATCTCAACGGGTTCTCGGACCCAGAGATTCCTCCTCGTGAGGGTAAGGACACGGCCCTGGACCGAGTCTTTGGTACTCAAGAAACCCGCAAGGGCCAGTGCGGCTTTGCCTTGGTCCCAGGGTGTTAAGAGTGCCAGAGATAAGGTTGAGGGCCAGCTCTCCGAGCTTGCCTCCTCCATCCGGTCCAACGCCGGGAACAAACTCCTCCCATCTCCTCGTGTCCATCAGAGGAGGTACTTCGAGATCATGGAGGAGACTTGTTTAACTCTTCCTTTGCACCATTCTTTGGAAGAGCTTACCAAGGGAGTCCCTCTTGAGAGAGACTCCACCCAGCAAGTGGCTTTGTCGGCTACGGAGATCCTCAGCCAGGAGAAGGTAGTGAAGTGTGCCATGCAGGCAACTTCGTGGCTGGACATCTGGCTAGGGTCTCTAGGCATCCTGCTACGATCCGAGGACGAGGACCTGTCCAAGGAAAGTACCAGGAAGGCCATGGAGACATTTCTACTCTCAGGCACTCGTACCATCGAGTTTCTAGCCCACCAAGTCTCTAACTTGTGGGCTAACACCATCTTGAAGCGTCGAGATGCGGTGTCCGAGAGGTTTCACCAGAAAGTCCCCAATGCCGAGATAAGCAGGCTCAGACATTCTTCCATCTTGGGGAGAAATCTGTTTGAACCAAAGGACGTGGAGCAGGCAGCTGAGAGGTGGAGGAAGTCCAACCAGGACTCTCTCCTGCAGAGGACTTTAACATCTAAGCCCTATAAACCTCCAGCAACCATGTCCTACCAAGACGACGAAACCGGTAACGGCAGCGAAGACAACGGTGTCAAAGCCCTTTCCTGTCAAAGACAAGAAAGGCAAAAAGTCCTCCAGGGTCCAGGGGAGGGAAAAATCCTAGAGGGAGTGGCTGAGGCCGCAAATGCTAGGATTGGCAATCCCCCTGCATGTCCACCAGTAGGGGAATGCCTACAAAGTTGCGCAAGCAGGTGGCAGCAACTCGGGGCCGATTCCTGGACGATTTTCGTAATCAGTCAAGGATATCGCGTCCCGTTCATAACATCTCTACCTCCCCTGACAGCGGATCCAGTGTCGTTGAGCTCCCTTGCTATGGGATCGGCAAGGGGGCAATCCCTTCGGGCAGAAGTCGAGACCATGTTGAAGAAGGGTGCTCTCCAAGAGGTCGTCGACGGGTCCCCAGGCTTCTTCAGTCGACTCTTTCTTGTAAAGAAGGCGTTTGGAGGCTGGAGACCAGTCATCGACCTCTCAGCTCTGAACAGGTTTGTCAAGCAGACCCCGTTCAGCATGGAGACGGCAGACACGGTCAGACTTGCAGTGAGACCTCAAGACTTCATGTGTACACTGGATCTGAAGGACGCGTACTTCCAGATCCCAGTCCATCCGTCTTCAAGGAAGTACTGTACTTAAGATTCAGCTTAGACAACAAGATCTACCAGTTCAAGGTGCTGTTTTTCGGTCTCTCCCCAGCACCTCAGGTTTTCACCAGTGTTCACCCTGATATCATCGTGGGTACACAGGATCGGCATCCGTCTCCTCCGTTATCTGGACGACTGGCTGATCCTAGCAGACTCAGAGTCAGCCCTTCTTCGACACTGAGACAAACTTCTGGGATTTTGCCAAGATCTGGAGAGCCTGGTAAATCTAGGCATAATAGACACCAATCTCCACAAAACCTTCCCATCAGACGACAGGATAGTAAGGCTGAGGAGGGTCGCGAGTCCTTTCCTCAGACGAGAAGTACTCCCAGCCCAATCGTGGTTACGTCTCCTCGGTCACCTCTCATCCCTGGCCCGTCTAGCTTCCAACGGTCGCCTCAGAGTGAGATCTCTGCAATGGCGACTCAAGTCCCAGTGGAATCAAGGACACGATTCCCCGGACGTCATGATCCCGATGGGTCCTGTGGAACGGACGGATCTTCAGTGGTGGGTGACAGATGAGAACCTACGAAAGGGAGTGGATCTTTTCGTCTTCCCCCAGATTTGATGCTGTTTTCGGACGCTTCAAAGAAAGGTTGGTGGGCCCACGTTCTGCACCACAGGACCTCAGGCTTGTGGTCAGAATCAGAAAAGTGCCTCCATATAAATCTGATAGAAATGAAGGCCGTATTCCTGGCCCTTCAACAGTTTCAACAATACCTGGCGGGTCACTCTGTGGTGGTGATGAGAGACAACACCACAGTAGTGGCTTACATCAACAAGCAGGGAGGTACCTTTTCAGAGCAGCTCTCCCATCTCGCAGTAGAGATACTGAGATGGACCGAAGTCCACTCGATTCCACTATCGGCTCGCTTCATTCCAGGCAAGAGGAATGTGCTCGCCAACAATCTGAGCAGAGCGTCTCAGATAGTGAGTATCGAGTGGTCTTTGGATCATCTAGTAGCCAACAAAGTCCTTACTTTGTGGGGTTCCCCGACTGTGGATCTGTTCGCTACAGCGCTGAACTTCAACCTTCCGTTGTACTGCTCCCCAGTCCGGATCCTAAGGCACTCTGGCAAGCTGCCTTTCAACAACGGTGGAACAACATCGACGTTTACGCCTTTCCCCCGTTCTGTCTGATGAGGAGGGTACTCAACAAGACCAGAATATCGGTCAATCTATTGATGACCCTGATAGCTCCGCTATGGCATAATGCGGAATGGTTTCCGGACCTTCTGCAACTCCTAACGGAACTTCCGAGAGAACTCCCTCCATGACACGAGCTACTCGAACAACCACACGCTAACATCTTTCACAAAGCCGTAGCTTCGCTTCGACTTCACGCCTGGAGACTATCCAGCATCTCCTCGCAGAGAGAGGATTTTCGCAACAAGTTGCGAACAGGATGTCTGGACACCTGCGAAGGTCATCCGCAGGGGTCTACTAGGCAAAGTGGAGAGTTTTCTGTGGTTGGTGTCATGGAAGGGGTATCTCTCCCCTCGATGCCACTATTCCAGCAATAGCGGAGTTCTTCGTGTATTTGCGAGAAGAAATGCGCCTTTCAATCTCGGCAGTGAAAGGCTATTGCTCAGCCTTAAGTCTAGCCTTCAGGCTCAAAGGAGTGGACATTTCTTCTTCGCTGGAACTTTCCCTACTCATACGAAGTTATGAACTTACCTGCCCTCAGTCGGAAGTGAGACCACCTCCATGGAACGTGGTTCGAGTTCTCAGGTCTCTTAAGAGACCTCCCTACGAACCATTATGCCAGGCTTCAGATCGCCACCTGACTTGGAAGACGGTGTTCCTACTAGCTTTGGCCTCGGCCAAGCGAGTCAGTGAACTTCGTGGTCTCTCGTATGACATCGCCCATTCAAGGGGATGGGGGGAGGTAACGTTCAGATTCGTCCCTGAGTTTGTTGCTAAGACTCAGAATCCGGGAGTGCCGGACCCACGGTTCGACTCTTGACAGGTTTCGAGTCTTCGTTCTGTAACAGATGACCCAGACCATCTCCTACTGTGCCCAGTAAGGAGTCTGAGGCTATATCTTAAAAGAACGGCTGCAGTTCGTCCCCAAGTGCAGGCATTGTTTGTAAGCACTGGGAGGACAAAGAGGAGGGTTACCAAGAATACCATCTCGGCATGGATTCGGAAGGTAATCCATCTATCCCTGTATCCTGACCCTCCTCCATCATGTCGCCCTAGAGCACATGATGTCAGGGGCATAGCTACGTCCCTGGCCTTCAAAAAGAACTTCTCAGTGACGCAGGTTCTACAAGCAGGGGTGTGGAAGCGTCAGACGACCTTCACAGCCCAATACCTGCAAGACGTGACCCACAGGAGACTCGATACGTTCTCTATCGGTCCTGTGGTGGCTGTACAACAGCTGGTTTAAACCTCAGGCTCCTTAATGGACAAGTAGCAGAAGGTTGAGGGCATTGTTACCCGGTGTTAGTCTGCATGAATGAAAAGTTATGTCTGGCCCTTATTCTTTTCTTCATCCTCCCCTCTCTTGGGGAAAGCAGCATCTTGTGTTCTCTGCACAGCTGACCTCAAACCACTGCAGGTAAACCATGTTTCCTTGTGTTCCTAGTATTAAGCTAATACTGTCACTTCCCCATACCCTGACGAGGTGGTATTGGGAGAGTCCTAGCCTAAAGTTTCCATCTAAAGGATTTCAGGTCAACTTCCTAGGACGAGTCACTCTTCAAACCTTCACGCACAGCTTACGTAGGCCGCAGCCCTTGCATAGCAAGGTGCTAGCGAGGTGCAGGGACTCCTTATTGTTGAGTGCTGACACACTCAGATATTGAGTCCCCGGGCAAAGCCAAAAGCCAGTACTGGCCGGGACTTAACACCCCTCCTAAGGGTTGAGTCACCCATATTAAATAGCGTGGTTTGTATTTCAGTTACGGAACAAATGACAAATTCGTAGGTAATTTGTATTTTTCCTAACTATACAAACCTTAGCTATTTAATCAAACTTGCCCGCCAGCCCTATCCCCCGTGAAGTCCTACCTCTAAGCAAAGTGAACTCAGCACAGGTGTGTGTGAGGGGGGGGGGGGTTAGCAAGCTACCATCCCTACCCCCCTGCTAACTAGCGGTGGGGTAGTAAACCCTCGTTAAAATTCTAATGGCTCGTCATTTCAGCTACGCTGAAAGTAATTACCCATATTGAATAGATAAGGTTTGTATAGTAAGGAAATACTGTATACAAATTACCTACGAATTTGTCACATTTAACTAGTTTAGAACGAATGAACTTACTACGGATAATTATCCGGGGTTTATCTTAATACAGTATTTTCTATGGGTGATTACTCGTACTGTATGTTGAATACATATCTAATTTTATCATTTGATATGTCTAGTAATAATTACTAGATGAATGTCTACATACCTCCCAGTCAGCTTTGGTTCCTACCTAGGAATTGTAACAAAAGAAAATGATATAACACAGGATAAGCTAGTGGAAAAATGTAAAGCTGTTGTGTAGCTTAATGAAAGTAGTATCAATCCAAATATTGCTCAGCATAAAACATAATAATATTTCAAGGGAAAGGACAGGGATGCATCCAATTTAACTAAGCGGTGAGAGTTGTATCTTTTGAATTATCAGACAGGTATGGAATTACAGTATAAAGAGTATTGAAAATGCTAGTATTTCTTTCTTGCTGTAACTTTAGTATGCAGCTGGGTACATAAAGCATCATGGTCTTTTGCGCATGTCATTCAAGTCGTATGTATCCTAAGCACAGCTATATGTATGGCATTGATTATTGCTGGGTAATTTTTAGTAAAAAGAGTTGAATTCCAAAACCTGCAATGAATACAACTATAGTAGTTTGTTTTGAATTTTGGGGGGCATTTAAGTTATTTTGTTTAGTGTATAACTGTATCAATTAAGGATAGGAATTATGAAAATTTTTTGGGTTTTGAGAGTCACTTTTAAATTTTACAGGCAAGAAAACAGCATGAAAGCTATGTTGCTGCTCTGAGGGAAATTGGCCTCGACGTTATTGAGCTACCGGCTGACGAGACTCACCCGGACTGTGTGTTTGTTGAAGATACAGCTGTAGTCTGTAATGGAACAGCATTAATAACAAGGCCATGTCACCCATCACGAGAAAAGGAGGCGAGTTTCTTTTGAGTTCAGAGCTGTGCTCGTTTTCCTTGAGGATTAAGAATTTACTACAGTAATGACTAAATATTCTTAACTTGGAAAATTATTTTATTTATCCATTATATTTCATCTTATGGAATAACTTTGATCCCTTTTAGAGTTAAGAAATATTTATATAGAAAGGTATATCCATCATATAAGATGAATGAGATATGCAATTGAAGCATGTTGACGCAACTTGAATATCTGTACAGTACTAAATATAGTGGCATTTGTTAACATGTTTTTCAACATTTCAGGTGGACTACATGAGAACCATTTTGAAAAATGAATTAGAACTTCCAGTTGTTGAAATATCTGATAAATCTGCTACTTTAGAAGGAGGAGATGTTCTCTTTACAGGTTAGTTTTCATTTTATTCTTTTATTTTACAAATTTTACTTCTTTCTGTCTTGGATCCTTCTCTCTGGTTATGGTTCATTTTCCCTTTGCCTACACACACACACACACACTGAATAGTCGGGCCTATTCTTTACATATTCTCCTCTGTCCTCATACACCTGACAACACTGAAGTTACCAAACAATTCTTCTTCACTCAATGGGTTACTGCACTGTAATTGTTCAGTGGCCACATTCCTCTTGGTAAGGGTAGAAGAGACTCTTTAGCTATGGTAAGCAGCTCTTCTAGGAGAAGGACACTCCAAAATCAAAGCATTGTTCCGTAGTCTTGGGTAGTGCCATAACCTCTGTGCCATGGTCTTCCGCTGTCTTGGGTTAGAGTTATCCTGTTTGACGGTGCTGTATATATTTTTATCTGAGCTTTATATTGTACAGTTAAATATGTTTACCATTTCACCCTGAAACAAGTACTGTAAGAGAAGGAGAATTTTTATAACTACACTATTATTTATTACTTTATCTTTTTCCTTACACTGATTATTTTAGAAGTTGAAGATAAAGTCATGAAATCTATTGCAAGAATCCTAACTAACAGTTTTACATTTGTATTTCAGGCAAAGAATTTTTCGTCGGCCTTTCAAATCGAACCAACGAGGCTGGTGCTTGTGCTTTGGCATCAGCTTTCCCAGAATTCCCTTGCACTCCAATCAAAGTAAGCAGTACTTTTACTGTTTTCTTTGTGAACTTAGTCTTGTAAACTGTAAAGTACTCCATATGTTCACAGGACTGTAACAAATTGCTATTGTTCCTACGCGACATACAAACAACCCTCCTTTAATTAGGGTGATTACTTTGGCGCGAGCTGGAATCCATTGTTGAAATGGATAACAAGCAGTTAATCCATCTCAGCTTGTTCTCTATTCACTCTTTGGTTTGACTGCTGTGCTTTATGGGAGTACTGACAGTGCTCATCAAACTGTGGATTCTTTTTCTTACAGTGTTTGGTTGTGATGGAATGGAAACAGGAACTTTGTATTTGACGGGAGAAGGGCGGACGCTGCAACCTCTTCATGACGAAGTTGGCTATAGATCTGCACTTACTCTGTGCTTTGTGTTGGGGTCATATCTGTACGCAGGCATCTCCTTGTGCGAGGGTTGATCATGGCCTCTGCTGCAGTGCAGGCGTATCCCCTGAAGGGGAAGAATCGTGCAAGGCCTTTCTCATAGTCTGACTAGGCAATGCCCAAGGAGATACTGGTGAAGGCTGCAGTCGCTGCTGTCTCCTCGGGAGGTGTATGTGCTGCTGTCGCCACTGAATAGGTCCCCGGGGAGTAAGCCGCAGGGGTCAGGAGAGAGCAGTTTGATATCGACTTCTTTTTCAGGCTTTGCCGGTGCACTGGAAACTCCGAGTGTTTGCTGTTTTCACGCAGAAGCTGGGGGATCTTCCGCTTTGTCCGTGCAAGCTCTTGACGACGCGTTCGACCTAAGGAAAGTTTGGGCTTCCATAGGTCTTTTAGGTTGGCCTTCCATGACTTTGTTGAGGGAGGTGGTAGTCAAGGCAGCCTCTCCCCTATTACCCCCTGTGCAGGTTTGTGATCTTGTGGATATGGTGGTGCCAGGTGTGAAGGGAGTGGTGGTGTCCTTGGTGTCACAGAACCTGGGTGTTAGGAAGTCTGTGTTGGTTGCCCCCGGGCCAGGTGGCAAGGTGACAGGGCCCACAGGCCAAAGAAAGGTAGGGGTAAGTCTAAGTTAAGAAAGAAGTATGCGGCCCCTGTTTGTGGTGTGATCCTGATCCCTGACCCAGTGTCAGTGCTTCCCACCCTTCTCCTGTGTCTGTTGCCCTGACCCTTGTGCCAGGGGTTCTAGAGTTTGTGTCTACAGTACTCCCTATGTGTCAGTGGTTGTGTCTCCGAGCCCTTGTGTTGCTGGGTCACAGCGCCTTGTAAGTGTGCCATCCTCTTCCCCTGTGACAGTATTGTTACTCCAGCTGTAGTAACTCATGTGGTTTCTTCCCCTGGAGGAGTGTCGTCATTAATAGTAGCTCCGACTTTGACCACGCTACTTGCATAGCCAGGAACAAGAACTAGGAAAAGGGAGAAGTGTGCATGTTTTTCTTTCGCAACCACTTCCTTCTTGTCCTCCTCTTCTTTGCCCATCAACTCCAGTTCCAACTTCTCTTCTCAGATGAAGAATAGGTTGAAGAAGTGTAGAAAGGCCAACCTTAGTCGCAGGGACGGGGCTCCTAGGGTTACCACCTCTTTTGGGAGGGGTGGACGGTTCCCCGGGGGTATCCAGAGCCGAGGCTATGACTGTATTCCTGTCCCATGGTAGGGCATGGCCTGGCTGGCCGGGTAGCTTTGGCTGCTTCAGTAGCTGGTCAGGACAGTCTTGTATGTTACATTTCCACAGTATGTTACAAGGTTGATGGAAGAGCTTCAGTGACTTCCTGCTCCCTTCCTTCCTGGACATGGGAGGTCGTCGTCTCTCTCTAGATGAGTTGCTCACGGAAGAAAATTTAGTACCCTTCGACGTCGTACTATGACGCATGCGTCCTTTAGTAGACAAAAAAATGTGGGCCACTAGACCTTGGTACCTGGCTGTGGTTGACTCTTTGCTCCGACCCGTGGGACCAGAGGCATAGTGTGCCTCACCAAATGCCACCAGGTCCTCCTGTGACCGTGGTGGTTGCACATGATATTGTCTCCCCCCCGATTACAAGCCTGGTTGGGACAAAATGGTCGTACTTGTGAGGGGAAGCAGAATCTCCGAAGCGTGCTACCTCACCCTCGCCAGTAGAGGCGGATGAGGGTGCTCAGGGACAGGATGTCTCAGGGATTCCGGATTGCAGTCCGAATTTTACGGAGGCTGACTACCCTGAGTCGGAGAGTTTGTTTGTGAAGGTCCTTGTGCTCATGTGTGAGTACAATGGCCTGGGGCAGGCGGCCATGGCCTCACCTTCAGAGGGGACTTCGGTAATTGATCGTCTTTTTGGTTACCCTCAAGGATCGAAGCCCTCGGAGTTGCTTTGGTATGATCTTGTAGACTTAGCCCTGGACTTTGGTTGATGATTTATGTGGATCTTAGAATTCATTCCATTGAGGTAGGTTGAACAAGATCTTGCCTCCCTCGCTCTCGAGGTGATGGAGGTTCTACATGCCTGAAAAAGCTTCGTCTGCATTTCTGCAGGTGGATCCGTCAGTTTGTGCTCTGACGGGGTTGCTCCCAATGGAAAGACTCAGGGTGAAAGGCACGTCCTTCTCAGCCTCTGAATCAGCGGTCATGGCGGCTTCAGCCTTGGCCTCTCTCCGTGCTGTGTCCTAGGTCAACCAGTGGTCAAGTGCGGTGACTTACTTCGCAAAGTAGACAAGTTTATCAACCGTGAAGGCTTTGAAGAAGTACAAGAGCCTTGTGCTGTTTGGAAGGAAGGTGGTCATCTTTCTGGCTCACCAGATACCAAACTTATTGGCTAACTGGGTTTTGAAGAGGTGAGATGGTGTATTCTCTCTCCTGTCAAAACAGGTTAGCCCAGAGGTAGTGATGGCATTGAAGAACTTCTCTGTGCAAGGTGCCACGTCTCTTTTTCCGGAGTAACGTGCAGGCAGCGGTGGAGTCTGGGAGAACTGCTTCGCAGGACTCCCTGATCCACGGGGCTGTTGCATTCAAGGGCATTGGCTCTTCGAAAGGAACAGCAGCCAAAGCTTCGGGTTTGGTCTACTTTGCAGGTTCGGGATCGAGAAAAGGCCAAGCATTTTGTTCCGAGACCCCGTTCTGCTGCACCCATGACTTCTTGAAAGAGGCTTTTGTGTGCACAACCTTTTTGACCACCATAGCCCGTTCCCCCTCTCCTGCTGCTGAGAGTAGAGGGTTGTTTATCTCACCACAAGGCAATGTGAAAGACATTTTGTACCTTCCATTAGGACAAGCTATGATTGGCGGCTCTACTGTATTTGCTTCCTTAAGAGATACGACTATTCCCCCTCCTTTGCCTCTCTGTGATCCACAAGGTAATGTTGACTATATGGCTAAAGAGAAAGCAGATGTGAGTAGGTGGGTCTCTTCTTCACATCATTACTTAATTTTTTGAGTACTGTAATAGCATTATTTGATGGGCACCTTAGTGACAATATTAATGTGATATTTGGTGTTCCTAAAGGTAGTGTTCTTGGTCCATTACTTTTCATACTGTACTATATACATGTGATATGTTGTTTGGCTTAGAAAACAAGCTTGTTGCATATGCAGATGATACTACTCTCTTTGCATCAATTCCGTCTCCTGAATGTAGACCTGGCATTGCTGAATCCCTAAATAGAGCTCCAGCTAAAATTAGTTTATGGTGCAAATTATGGGGTTTGAGGTTGAATCCTAACTAAACTCAAAGTATGATTGGAAGTAGGTCCAGGAGTGTTTCTTCAACATCCAGATCTCAGCATTGATGATATTTTTCAACTCTAAACATGAAAGGTTTCTTTTCTCCTTTCTGGAATTTGGGATAAAAATCCAGAACCCAGCCATCGGCAATGCCAGGTTTGAGTGTTTCCTCATCTCCTCTCTTAAGGATATGACTCACAATTCAGATGATTTGTTTCTTTGTTCCATGAAGGTCCTTAGTCGCTATGTGAAGTGAACCCAACCTATCAGAGCATAGATTTAGAATCTCTGATAGTTCTGGCAAGACTAAAAAGAGGATTTCTGGGAAGGCTATCTCCTGGCTTTGTGAAATGATCAAGAGAGTGTGTCATCTAGCAGTAGAAAACCATGAATGAGCAGTACCAGCAAGAGCTCCTACATACATACATATACCATGGCACTTCCCCCAATTTGGGGGGTAGCCGACATCAACAAAGAAACAAAAACAAAAAAGGGGATCTCAACTCTCTACGTTCCTCCCAGCCTAACAAGGGACTCAACCGAGTTCAGCTGGTACTGCTAGGGTGCCACAGCCCAACCTCCCACATTATCCACCACAGATGAAGCTTCATAATGCTGAATCCCCTACTGCTGCTATCTCCGCGGTCATCTAAGGCATCGGAGGCAGCAGCAGGGCCTACCGGAACTGTGTCACAATCGCTCGCCATTCATTTCTATTTCTAGCACGCTCTCTGAAGTTGGGAATTGGTTCAATGTTAGTCTTTAGGAAGAACCTGACAGTGGTGCTAAAGGGCATTGTCTGGAAGTGTCGTACAACCTTTACAGCCCACTGTGGTAGCTGCTCAGTAGGTTGTGTAGCGTACATAGCTCCTTACAGGACAAGAAGCATCCTGTCCAAGATAGCAGTTGCGACGTTAGTCTACAATAAGGGGTAAGATTGTCGCCCTTTTCCCTTTTTAGCTCCCTTGTGGTGAAGAGTTCGTCCTGTTATTTACTGGATCGAATGTTGATTCGCTTAAGCTTTCATACAGAGAAACTATTCTATATTAGTAGTATTGAAGTATCTCCCATCCTCCTTACGAAGGGGGAGGATGGAGATGTAGAACCCATAACTGGCCATACATTGTGACATCATATCGTTCTGAGAATAGAATTTCTTCCTCGGCCATCTGTCCATGGACAGAAACCTAGCGTAACCTATGAGAACATACATTCAAGTCACAGGAGTTGGTAGAAGTCAATACTAGTACCTTTACCTGGTCCGAGTGTCTTTACATTATTATTATTATTATTAAATGCTAAGCTACAACCCTAGTTGGAAAAGCAGGATGCTATAAGCCGAGGGGCCCCAACAGGGAAAATAGCTCAGTGAGGAAAGGAAACAAGGAAAAATAAAATATTTTAAGAATAGTAACAACATTAAAATAAATATTTCCTATATAAACAATAAAAACTTCAACAAAACAAGAGAAAGAGAAACTAGATAGAACAGTGTGCCTGAGTGTACCCTCAAGCAAGAGAACTCTAACCCAAGACAGTGGAAGGCCATGGTACAGAGGCTATAGCACTACCCAAGACTAGAGAACAATGGTTTGATTTTGGAGTTTCCTTCTCCTAGAAGAGCTGCTTACCATAGCTAAAGAGTCTCTTCTACCCTTACCAAGAGGAAAGTAGCCACTGAACAATTACATTGCCGTAGTTAACCCCTTGGGTGAAGAAGAATTGTTTAGTAATCTCAGTGTTGTCACGTGTATGAGGACGGAGGAGAATATGTAAAGAATAGGCCAGACTATTCGGTGTCTGTGTAGGCAAAGGGAAAGAACTGTAACCAGAGAGAAGGATCCAATATGGTACTGTCTGGCCAGTCAAAGGACCCCCTAACACTCTAGCGGTAGTATCTCAACGGGCGGCTGGTGCCCTGGCCAACCTACTACCAGCCAGTATGGTTATAGGAGCTTCTCTCTTAGGATAAGTCTCATATTAAAGGAGGAACAAAATGCAAATTTTTAAAGTACTGTACTGGTAATCTCTCTTTTTCTTAGCTATGCAAACCTAAGTCTTTTAAGTTTTGCAGGGACCTCAGTCACCTTAGGTGAAGGTCAAAGTGGCTACTACCGCTAGAGAGATATGGGGTCCTTTGACTGGCCAAACAGTACTACATTAGATTCTTCTCTCTGGTTACGGTTCATTTTCCCTTTGTCTACACACACATCGAATAGTCTGGCTTATTCTTTACATATTCTCCTTTGTCTTCATACCTTGACAACACTGAGATTACCAAACAATTCTTCACCCAAGGGGTTACTACTCTGTCATTGTTTAGTGGACACATTCCTCTTGGTAAGGGTAGAAGGGACTCTAGCTATGGTAAGCATCTCTTCTAGGAGACGGACACCCCTAAATTAAACCATTGTTCTTTAGTCTTGGGTAGTGCCATAGCCTCTGTACCATGGTCTTCCACTGTCTTGGATTAGAGTTCTCTTGCTTAAGGGTACACTCGGGCGTACTATTCTATCTTGTTTCTCTTTCTCTTGTTTTGTTAAAGTTTTTTATAGTTTATATAGGAGATATTTATTTTAATGTTATTGTTCGGAAAATAATTTATTTTTCCCCGTTTCCTTTTGTCACTGGGCTATTTTCCCTGTTGGGGCCCCTGGGCTTATAACATCCTGCTTTCATAACTCAGGCTTGTATAGCTTGAAAAAATGCAAATTACTTTGAAAAATTTAGATATTTCTGTTTTTTCCTTCCTAATATCAGATACTTTTAGATTTTACCATAAATGTTTTAGTGATTTTTTTCCATATAGTAAAGGTATCAGAATTCAAGATATTTTTTAGTTATACTGTAACATGCCTCACTTCAACTTTAACCTTTATTCAGAAATAAACCTTCACAAGCGGAAGAGAGATCCATTGATTTGATATAACTTATTTAAAAGTGACATAAATAGAATTAAAAATTTTTATTAGCATAACTTAATTTTAGTCTTATTCTGCTTTTAATTAACTTCAAATTGATGCTTACACAGATTGACAATCATCTCCATCTGAAGTCCATGTTAACCATGGCTGGCCCGGATGTGATCTGCGTTGCAAGTGCACCCGAAGCAAAAGATGCTCTTAAGGTATTGTCTTTAATCATGTGGTTTTGATAAGGTAAAATACTGTCAGGGCAGGTTAGAATGTTTAAATAATACTTGCAGTGTTTTTCATGATATCTGAGACCTTGATCTATAGCATCATCTCCTGTACTTACTGCCACAGACAACCCAAAAATATAATGAATATTTTTGTTATACTAAAAAAAAGAAATTGTTAACCCTTTTACCCCCAAAGGACATACTGGTACGTTTCACAAAAGCCATCCCTTTACCCCCATGGACGTACCGGTACGTCCTTGCAAAAAAATGCTATACAAATTTTTTTTCATATTTTTTATCATTTTTTTTTTTTAGAAAATTCAGGCATTTTCCAAAAGAATGAAACCAACCTGACCTCTCTATGACAAAAATTAAGGCTGTTAGAGCAATTTAAAAAAAATATACTGCAAAATGTGCTGGGAAAAAAATAACCCCTTGGGGGTTAAGGGTTGGAAATTTCCAAATAGCCTGGGGGTAAAAGGGTTAAAGTGTATTTAGAAGCCTTAGTCCTCTACCATAGCATAAGCCATTTTTGATAAATGGCATAGGTCAGGGCTTTAATCACTGTTGGACATTCAGGACAAAAGAGGGAGAGGTGCTGTTTGCAGATGACTTTGTGCCAACAATATAATCTATGAAAGATGATTAGACATTTTTAAAAGGTGGAAGAACGTAATGAAGGGGAGAGCTGAAGACGGAATTGAGAAGATGGAAAGAAATAAGATTACATGTAGCCTGGATATAAAGGAAAGAAATAGTTGGTCTTCTAGTAAATAGAAAGATGCTTATATTGAAAGAGCAATTACTTATTATGATGAGAAATACATATACTGTACCACCTTATGCAGTAGATAACCACACTGACAAAATATAGATTTTGAAAAGGTCTCAATATAGAATGGTCAAAATGTGATGGAAACATTTCATTACAAATAAGGCTGTTTTGGAGAGACTAAAAGTTTTATTCTGGACAAAAACCTGTAGGAAGAGCCTGGATATTATGAAAGAGACACAGATTTTCTAGAAATTCAATCAGAAATTACACAGGAAGTTTATAGTGGTGATTGTGGAAAGTTGTTAGATAAAATATTTTGTGTATGATTCCATTTCTAGTTGTGTGTATATCTACTTTATGCTTGTAAATCATGTTATATTGAAAAACAGGATGTTAGAAAAATGTCTAACTCAAAGGTTTAGAGTCAAAGGTCAACGAATAGTAAATTTTCAATATTTAACTTAGCCGGTGTTTATAATAGCTGCAACTCTGTTGCTCGACAGAAAAACTCTACGTAAAAATTCGCCAGCGATCGCTACACAGGTAGGGGGTGTACTCAACAGCGCCATCTGTCGTTCAGATACCCATTACTCATTGTAAACAAAGAACTCAATTTTCTCTCTGTCGGGCTACCGGCAAGACCTACTAATTCGCTGTTGCTAACTGGATTTGTTTTCACAACTATTTGGTGAAGTACACTATTCTAGTTTTGAGCTTTCGCTATGCAGGTGTTTTATCTTCATCTTAAAACTTGAACTCATTTTGGATAGATTTAATTATGGTGACAAAGAGAGTATGGACTTTCTTTCACTTTTAAATGGCCGACCCTTCCCTTAGACGGAAGTGTGTTTAGGCTTTTAGTAATTATCTTATCACGTTATAGATTTTCCTATATATATTTTATATCTCTCCGCCTTTATTAGGCCTCTTCGATTAACTTTCCTTTTTTTATAAACATATAAAAATAAATTTTAATGCTTTGTTTATATAGACCTTTCCTGAGAGTAGGCGGTCCTAACTTGGAAACCGAAGTTAATCAACGTTGAGCCCTTTATATCGTCTTTAGCTTTTAAAGAGCTAAGGATTTAAAACTTTTTAAATGTAATTTTTTATGAAAGAATTTCTTTGATAGTCTTCGTACTGTTTTCAAAGATGAACTAACGTTTAGTTTTTTATGCTACGCAGTTGTTGACGTTCAGGACGTTCAACATGCGCTCTATCGTTACGATAGAGAGAGAGTGTATCACGGTTTCACTTTGCAGTAAGAGTAAATCGATTCTGACGTTTTGTTCATTCTTTCTTAGCTTAAATGTTTTAAATTCTAATTTAAAGGAACTTTTTATTTGAAAAACCTTTCAGTTTTTTCCTTTAGTCAAATAACATGTTTTTTTGACGATATATAATTGGGCTCTTCTCTTAAGTGCGAAATCAAGAGAGAAAGAGAGAGAGAGATAGAGACGGAGGGAGAGAGAGGAGAGAAAACGTTCCGTTCAAGCGGGTAACGTTGTTCTCGTGTTACTCACGTCCCTAGTCGCTGTACGGGGAGGAAGGATAAAACGTTTTTAGGTTTTTATTCTCGTCCCCAGGCTATGTGCGGTGAGAGATTGAAAACGTAGTTATATGAACTAGTGTTTAGTCTCTTTCCCAGCCACTGATTTTTATTTTATCTTAAAATATGTTTTCTGTTTTTTGCTGGTATTATGAGCTTGCATTATACGACTAATTTCGCAATTACTACCTTTTAATGAAGGGTAGAATTGCGTGTTTCAGGTAGAAATAAGTGCAAAACAGAAAATCGAAGTGATAAAGTGATATGCGCAAAGTGTTACAGTGTTGCGTCCGAGGCGCAAAGTGTTACAGTGTTGCGTCCGAGGGTTCGTCTGTTCGTGCCTGTCGTTCACCTAGTCCGGGACCTCTTACAAGCTCCCAAGCCCAGGGGAGAAGTAATGTCAAACGACTTATGGGTTCGAGAGGCCTTGACCAACGAACAGACGTTTTCCCTCTATGGTATCGGGTGTATCTTACCAAGATCTCCCTTACCATAAGACGAGAGAGACGTTGTTTCTCCTCGCCATCCGTAGGCTTTTCGCATAAGAAACCTGTCACAAGGTTTCGAAGCCCTTAAGCGAAAGTCAGTCCTTTCAGGACAGGTCCAGCGTCCTGGTTACAGCCATTAGGACAGCTCTGACCCTATGCAGTCATCGGATAACTGCTCGCCGCCTAACAAAAGCGTAACACAGACTCCGAGAGTCTTTTTTTGTAGGCAAAGTGTTGCGGTCACAGACGTTACCCTCGTCTATTACCACAACCATTTCCGTTGATCCTTAAGGGGTTGTATGGCAAAACATGCAGTATATGCTTGCCTCCCTTATGGAAGACTATTCTGCCGATTAGTCCGTTGAGTCTAGCCGTTTATCTCATCGATATCCTGGCTTTCAGCCAACCTAACGTTCCTTTGTGCTTACTGTTGACGTTGGCGTAGCTTAGTCACGTCAGTCAGGTTGTTTAGAACCACACTCGATGCGGTCTCGTGTGGTTTTTCAGCCGCATTTGGACGTTAGGCCACTGGCTGATGCTCCTGTTGACGTTCAAGACGTTCACTAACAATCGGAGTTGACTTGTTTTGACGCTGTGCGTCAACCTCCGCATTCTAGAGTTGTTTTGACTGCTCAGTCTAGGCAGTCAAAGCAGTCTCGAGTGGACGCTGTGCGTCCTCACGCACCTGTTGTGGTTGACAGTTCAGTTGATGACAGTTCACAGACTGTCAAGCAGTTACATGACGTTGCGTTCTGGTCCGCTACTAATGCACCAGTGAGAGACTCAGCTTTTATCGGACAAGGTTCCTGTAGATGAGGAAGTTGCTGTTCTCCCTCCTACTGTTATTCCCTTGAGGACTCTGTCAGATGGAGAGGAGCCTAAAGCTGCTTAGCCTCCTATGGACTTTAATTAAATCATGATGATTTTTTTAAGGATCTTCGTCCGGATCTTTTTGTAACTGCTGCTCCTCGTTCGCCTAAACGTCAGAGCTTACACTAGGCCTAGCTACTTCGAAGCCGTTGTTTTTAAGCTAGTGCTCTCTCGCTCTCCTAGAGAGCGTTACGTTGGCTAGGCGACTGGTTTTTCACCAGGAGGAGTTTGGGGGATACAGCCTTTGCTTTCCCTTCTTTTAAACTGGTTTATAGAGCGAGAGTCTGATATGACACGAGAGAAGTTCTCGGCTTGGGAGTTCATGCCTCTGCCCAGATAGACTTCTCAATTCTGGTAGACTCTCCCTGGCGCCTAGCCAGGAGACGCTCCAAGTTGTTTACAGGTCAACTTCACAGCTGTTGTCGAGCCTTTGAAGTTTTGCTGTACTATTATGTCACGCATAACAAGGCTTTCAGGGATGGTAAACGGTTCCGCCTCAGTCGCTAACCCCGTCTGTTGCCACACCTGCTCCCGTAGACCCTAAATGGGCTTTGCTGCAAGACATGCAGTCCAAGCTTGCGTCCTTGATAGAGGACTTAATTGCGGAGAAGAACCTTCTGGCCAACAACCTTCCAACCGGTCGGTTGTGCGCCCTGTTGACGCTGAGGTAACCTACTCGCGTCTGCCAGTTGAGGTGGTTACTCCACCGATGCGACCCAGTGTGGGTTGCCAGCCGCACGTTGACATTAAGCGACGCTCGGAGGTGGTTGTTGACGTTCAGGACGTTCAACAACCAGCAGAGGTGACTTGTTTTGACGCAGTGCGTCAACCTCAGCAACCCGGTAGGGTGTTGACTGCACAACCCAGACGGTCTAGACAGTCTCGGGTTGACGCTGTGCTTCCTCGCGCACCCATGGTTGTTGACAGTTCACAGACTGTGCAGCAGTTCCATGATATTGGGTCCGGCTCCGTCACGCATCCACCAGTGCGACCGGATTCAGCGAGCCAGACGTTGCCCACTCCGTTGCCGTTTCCTCATCAGTTTCGGATGAGGAACCCTCTGATGAGGACGTTGCTGAACAACAAGACGATCAGCCCCCAGCCCTGCTATCCATCCAGAAGATGCTGAAGAAGGAACGCTGCTCAGTCAGGCTGTGGATGAGTCTGGTAGGGACACTGTCATCCGTGGATCAATTTGTGTCACTAGGAAGACTACACCTCCGTCCTCTTCAATACCATCTAGCTTTTCACTGGAAAAAGGACAAGACGCTAGAAGCGGTCTCGATCCCGGTTTCCGAAAAGATAAAGTCTTGTCTGACTTGGTGAAAGGACAATATCAACCTAAGAGAGGGTCTTCCCCTGGCTGTTCAGACTCCCAACCACGTTCTCTTCTCGGACGCATCGGACGTAGGCTGGGGTGCGACATTAGACGGTCGGGAATGCTTGGGGATATGGAACTCGAGTCAAAGGACAATGCATTTCAACTGCAAGGAGCTACTGGCAGTACGTCTGGCCTGGAAAAGCTTCAGGTCTCTCCTTCAAGGCAAAGTGGTGGAGGTGAACTCGGACAACACCACGGCTTTGGCGTACATCTCCAAGCAAGGAGGGACCTACTCTCTGACGTTGTACGAGATCGCAAGGGACCTCCTCACCTGGTCAAAAGGTCTAAACATATCACTTGTAACGAGGTTCATCCAAGGCAACTTGAATGTCATGGCAGATTGTCTCAGTCGGAAGGGACAAATAATTCCAACAGAATGGACCCTCCACAAGGATGTATGCAAGAGACTTTGGGCCACCTGGGGCCAGCCAACCATAGATCTCTTCGCAACCTCGATGACCAAGAGGCTCCCAATATTTTGCTCACCAATCCCGGACCCAGCAGCAGTTCATATAGATGCCTTTCTCCTAGATTGGTCACATCTAGATCTATATGCATTCCCTCCGTTCAAGATTGTCAACAAGGTACTGCAGAAGTTCGCCTCTCACGAAGGGACAAGGTTGACGCTAGTTGCTCCCCTCTGGCCCGCGAGAGAATGGCTCACCGAGGTACTTCGATGGCTAGTAGACGTTCCCAGAACACTTCCCCTAAGGGTGGACCTTCTACGTCAGCCACACGTAAAGAAGGTACACCAAGGCCTCCACGATCTTCGTCTGACTGCCTTCAGACTATCGAAAGACTCTCGAGAGCTAGAGGCTTTTCGAAGGAGGCAGCCAGAGCGATTGCTAGAGCAAGGAGAACATCCACCCTTAGAGTCTACCAATCGAAGTGAGAAATCTTCCGAAACTGGTGCAAGTCAGTATCCGTATCCTCGACCAGTACCTCTGTAACTCAAATAGCTGACTTCCTCTTATATCTGAGGAAAGAACGATCTCTTTCAGCTCCCACTATCAAGGGTTACAGAAGCATGTTGGCATCAGTCTTCCGTCACAGAGGGTTAGATCTTTCCAACAATAAAGATCTACAGGACCTCCTTAAGTCTTTTGAGACCACGAAGGAGCGTCGTTTGGTTACACCTGGTTGGAATTTAGACGTGGTACTAAGATTCCTTATGTCAGACAGGTTCGAGCCGCTACAATCAGCCTCCCTGAAAGATCTCACCTTAAAGACTCTTTTCCTGGTATGCTTAGCCACAGCTTAAAGAGTCAGTGAGATTCATGTCTTCAGCAAGAACATCGGATTCTCATCTGAAACGGCTACATGTTCTCTACAACTTGGTTTTCTAGCCAAAAACGAGCTGCCTTCTCGACCTTGGCCAAAATCGTTCGATATTCCAAGCTTATCGTATGGTTGGAAATGAACTAGAAAGAGTCTTATGCCCTGTAAGAGCTCTTAAGTTCTATTTAAAACGAACTAAACCTTTACGAGGCCCGTCTGAAGCTTTATGGTGTTCAGTTAAGAAACCATCTTTGCCTATGTCAAAGAATGCTTTATCCTATTTTATCAGACTGTTAATACGAGAAGCTCATTCCCATCTGAATGAGGAAGACCAAGCTTTGCTGAAGGTAAGGACACACGAAGTTAGAGCTGTCGCAACTTCCGTGGCCTTTAAACAAAATAGATCTCTGCGAAGTATAATCGACGCAACCTATTGGAAAAGCAAGTCAGTGTTCGCGTCTTTTTATCTTAAGGATGTCCAGTCTCTTTACGAGAACTGCTACACTCTGGGACCATTCGTAGCAACGAGTGCAGTAGTGGGTGAGGGCTCAACCACTACAATTCCCTTTTTCCATAACCTTTTTAATCTTTCTCTTGAAATGTTTTTATTGTTGTTTTTGGGTTGTCCGGAAGGCTAAGAAGCCTTTCGCATCCTAGTTGATTTGGCGGGTGGTCAAAGTCATTTCTTGAGAAGCGCCTAGATTAAAGGTTTTGATGAGGTCCTGTTGTATGGGTTGCAACCCTTGATACTTCAGCTCCTAGGGGTCGCTCAGCATCCTAAGAGGATCGCGAGGCTCCGTAAGGAAGACGTACTTAAAAAGGCAGAGTAATTGTTCAAGTCGACTTCCTTACCAGGTACCTATTTATTTTGTTTAGTTATTTTGATAACTTCTAAAATGAAATAAAAATTCTTAGCTCATATGATGTAAACATATTTTGCTGGTCTCTACCCACCCCCCTGGTTGTGAATCAGCTATTATAATCACCGGCTAAGTTAAATATTGAAAAATTTTATTTTAATAATAAAATAAATTTTTGAATATACTTACCCGGTGATTATAAATTAAAGGACCCTCCCTTCCTCCCCAATAGAGACACAGTGGACCGAGGAGAAAATTGAGTTCTTTGTTTACAATGAGTAATGGGTATCTGAACGACAGATGGCGCTGTTGAGTACACCCCCTACCTGTGTAGCGATCGCTGGCGAATTTTTACGTAGAGTTTTTCTGTCGAGCAACAGAGTTGCAGCTATTATAATCACCGGGTAAGTATATTCAAAAATTTATTTTATTATCAAAATAACATATTTACACCCTAAGCCTTCTGACTATAAGAAAAGAAAACATGCTGTTGATCAAGAATATTTTAAATGGAGAGCAGAATCATATAGATTTTCAGAAGTTATAGGGTAGTCCAAGCATCAAAGATAGTGATTACATGGCTAGAGCGGATATTTATTTTAAAACTATTCACTAAATAAAGAATGGCAAACCTTTGTAGCATAGAAACAGGTCTAATGTACAATATCAAGCTCAGTATTAGGCTACCTTAATTTTTTCACAATAATGATTTTTATGTACGCCTGTGGAACTCAACAAAATTAATAAGTGAGAATTTGATTTACATTCAATTAGTGATACAGTATATCGTCAGATTAACTTGTGTGCCCGTTTTGAACACCATGCTGAGAGATAGGGCTATTGTGATTGGGTAGTGGATCATCAACAGGTGTGTGCAAAAATGTAAGTCAAGTCTTTCCTTACGTGCGACTACTTTATGTATTTATCCTATGGATATGATACAAATTTTATTTTCCTAGTTTAAATGTGGTTACCCATGTATTCATCTTGTTTTCTATATTGAAATTTTCAAGAGGCAGTTACTCTGTATTGTGATGGAATTTCCATCTTATTAACCCTTTTACCCCCCAAAGGACGTACTGGTACGTTTCACAAAACTCATCCCTTTACCCCCATGGACGTACCAGTACGTCCTTGCAAAAAACTGCTATTTACATGTTTTTTTGCATATTTTTGATAATTTCTTTAGAAACTTCAAGCATTTTCCAAGAGAATGAGACCAACCTGACCTCTCTATGACGAAAATTAAGGCTGTTAGAGCAATTTAAAAAAAAATATACTGCTTGAAAAAAAAATAACCCTGTGGGATAAGGGTTGGAAAGTTCCAAATAGCCTGGGGGTAAAAGGGTTAACACCATGTTTTGAAATTTCTTCTTATGTAAGACTATTTTTTAGTTTCTTCCAGCTCTTGCTATCTATTTCATTGACATTTGATTCCACACTGACATTTAATCAGAGAGACTTTGGTAATACAGTATCAAAGTTCCTCGGATTAAATTTATGTGGAAGTTTTATATTTTACTGAGGTAACCACTTCTGTACAATTGACTGAAATATTTACAGTATTTTTTTAATTTGTAATACAGGGACCTATCGGATATCAACTCATGATGACTGCTAGCCTAAGATCAGTATAAACAAGAAAAAAAACAGGAAATGGAAAAAAAGTGTAGGACCTTATCCTAAAGCAAACAGAAGAGATGGCAATGTATATTTGTTCAAACTTTTGATTTAATCAATCTTCCAGCATTTTGGAATGATTTTCAAATGTTCTTGTTATGGTCACGTTCAGCAGACCTGAACTATAGTAATAATTAGTGTAAATTCCTCGAAGTTAAGGGATACATGTAGAGGGTATATTTATTTGTGTAAAATAGGACATTATAGGAGAAAGGAAGACAAAACAAAACCACCCTATTCTCTTAGTTTTTTCTTTGTATGAAATTATCATCATTCATCATTTGTAACATTTTTGTATTAAGCATTTTTCTGATTGGAGTAGATGTCTAGTGGATTCTCATTCGCCTGTCCATTTTTGGCATGAAATTCCTTTCTAGTTCAGGTTCTTATCAGCTCTCGTTGATCTGGGTTTTGCCACTGGTCAATATTAGTTTTAAATCTATTTGCTCTGACTCTTTCTCTCGCATTTGACATAGATTTAAATTTACAGTAGCTCAGTTTACGAGTAACTTTGAATATGAGCGTTGAAATGCAGATTGGATTTTGAGCATTGCATCGATCTACAAGTAACCACCTGTATCTTCATGACCACTTTTTCGGGAACAAGTACTAGGCATGTAGAGTTTTGACTGCATGTTCTTTGTTGAATTGTGACCGCTACTGTTCATCGTCAAGTTAACAGTACAAGTAGCGTGACAATGGCTCTCAAGATGGTCAAGAAAGATTATAAGAAGAATGAGATGATTATTGTAAAAGTGATAAAAGAAATTATCAAGGAGCATGACCAAGGTACGTGTGTAGTAGAGCTGGCAAAAATGTGCAGTCATACATCATCTACGATTTTTACGATTCCGAAGAAAAAAAAAGAAGAGTCAGTTAATGTTGTGAAGTGGGTGCTGCCATTGACAAAACAGCGGCCACATGTTCTTGATAACGGTGAAAAGTTGCTGCTTTATCTGGATCAATGAAAAGCAGTTAGCAGGAGATATGACTACTCCAATTTTTTTTTTTTGTGAAAAATAAAGGTATTGAATATAGACATTTTAAAAAAGAAAATCCTGTTATGTTAGCAGAAAAAGTAGAAACATTCCAGGTGCATTCTAAGTCTTACATGCCACAACAGATGTTCAAGTGTGATGAGACCGATCACTTTTTGGAGGAAGATTCTCAGTAGGATCTTCTTCACAGCAGAAGAAATGGCAATTCCTATTCACAAGCCCATAAAAGAACGTCTGATTCTGCTGTTTTGTGTCGGTGCCAGTGGAAATTGCAAAATCAAAGCATTCTGGTGTATAACTTAAAGAATATATGTCTTTAAAATGTATAAAGTGCAGAAGAAAATGAACTTTAAGTGGAGGTCAAACAACAAAGCATTGGGGATTCGCATTTTGTTTGTAGAGTAGGTCAATGAGGTTTTTTTTTTTTGGTCTTGAGGTCATAAAAGTACCTTGTGTAGAAGAGCCTCCTGCTCCGAGCTTTTTTACTTATGGACAATGCTCCTTCCCATCCTCCATTGAAGATGTCCTAATGTAGGAGTTCAAATTCATTAGGATCACATTCCTACCACCCAACACCACTGTACACCACGGCAATGTTCCAGCGATGCTTCAGGGTCACCGAAGGGACCAACTTCACTATTGTCAGCTGCTTCAAAATAATTGATAAAACTGGGAAGGGGTTAACAACAGAACCCTCAATTCTGCGTGGATGGAACTGGCCTGAATGAGTTGAACATCAAAATGATTCAGGTGGCAGACTGGTAATCCCAGACTGAGGTCCCATTGACCCGCATGTGGCCAACTTAGTACCTTAAGTTCCGACATTAAAACTACCGAACAAACCCGCCACGATTTCAGGACTAGAACTGGCAAACATGAAGGTAGCCGCCATGTCACCCATTCAGACTTGCTCCAAAATTATGACTGCTCTGAGGCACTCTCTCACTTTGCCATTTTTAGGAACCTGAAAGATGCGACTGTGCGGGAACAGGACAAGGAATTCTCATGATTTAGCTCTAAGGCCATAGAGTTCTTCCTCCACCAGAATATTTCCCTTGGGGGAAATTGCGTTCTGAAGAGATGCGATGTTGTCTTAGCGAAATGCTTTAGACAGCTGCCCCCTACAAATGCTACAGTTCTTAGGAACTCTGATCTAATTAATTTTCCTTCCCCTTTTCCATCCTTGGATGTGACTAAGGCTGTCGAGAAGTTAGAGAGACTGGGACAAAGCCCCATAGTAAGCAGAGCAGTGGCACCGAGGTTGCCCACTCCTCAGAAACAGACGAAGAACTAACTTTTTAGGCCACCTTGCCAGCAGATATATCTCCTCCCAACCACGGATGCACAACAGCCCGGGAAACAAAATTGTAGACCTAACTTTTGTTGGAGAGGACGGGGTGCCAGAAGTTCACGCTAGGGTGGGCTTGTCCCCCAGCTTACCACCAGTGGGAGTATGCCTACAAGGCACTTGGCAAAAGTAGCAGGATTTATTGGCTGACCCTTGGATGGCAGAAGTCCTCAGTGTATGGTATCGAACCCCCTTCATAGACTGTCCACCTCTTCTGACAAGATTCGGATCCAACCATATTAAATGAAACGATCTCCGAAATACTTACTCCTAGTAGAGGAAGTCTCCATGTTGCTATGAAAAAAGCAGTGGAGGAAATCTTCGAGGACTTTCCAGGCTTCTTCAGCAATCTATTCCTGGTAGAAAAGCTGACGGGAGATGATATAGACCCGTCGTAGACCTTGCCCTCTTGAACCTCTCAATTTGGCAGACAAAGTTTAAGATGAAGACACCAACCTCTGTTCTCCAGGCCATGAGGTAAAACGGTTACCTTCTGACCAAGACCTGAAAGATGCTTATGCTTGCTTTCAGGTCCCCATCCATCCTGCCTCAAGGAAGTACCCAAGGTTTCCCTTTTGAGACAAGCTGTTGCTGTTCAAGGTGCTGTGCTTTGGCCTGTCTACAGCTCCCCATGTCTTCACCAAATTATTTGTTCTTGTCTCAGTCTGGGGACATGCCATGGGCATCAGTCTCTTGAGATACCTAATGACTGGCTTCTCTTGGCAGAATCCTGAGTTCTCCTGCTGAAACAAAGAGACCTACTTATGGATCTGTGCAAGGAGTTAGGGATCCAACTGAACCTGCAGAAGTCCAGCCTCATCCTCGACCAGTCCATCAAGTATATGGGCATGGACATAGACTCGGTGCAAGCCAAAGCCTTCCCTGCTGCAGACACAGTGGCGAGGTTCAGGACTTTGGCAGCAACTTTCCCGAAAGGGAACTTCCTGCCTGTCCTGACGTGGGAGAAGTTGTTAGGTCACCTCTCCTCGTTAGAGATTCGTTCCCGTGGGGAGATTGCATATGCACTCGGTGCAGTGGGTTCTAAAGACCCAGTGGTCACAAGCCACAGACATTCTGTAACCCTGTTGTGAGTACCACAAGAGGTGACATCAGACTTCCTGCGTTGGCTGAATGAGGGGAACGTGTTAGCAGGGACACCCCCCCCCAGCCACCAGGCTTCTCCCCCATAGCTCATGCTGTCCTTAGATGTATCTCGCCAGGGAAGGGGCACTCATCTGGGAAAGAAACAGATCTTGGGTCTATGTTCAGAAGAGGACAAGAGCTTTCTCATAAATTTCCTGGAAATAAGAGCGGTGTAACTAGTGTTACTCCACTTCGCAAAGACTCTGACAGGTCACTTCATGGTGCTGAAAAGCGACAACTCGACTGTAGTGACCTACATCTCCAAACATGGAGGCGTAGTCTCTCTCCTGCTATACAACCTACAAGTAGAGATTCTCAAGTGGACACAGTCCCAGGCGATCTCTCTCTTGATGAGATTTATCCCCGGGAAGAGAAGTTGGTTCAGAATGGTCTTTGCTTCCTGTAGTGGCGAAGAGACTTGTGACTTTGTGGGGTTCCCCGTCTCTGGACATGTTCGCCACCCACCTGAATCACAACTCCCAGTGTACTGCTCTCCAGTCCCAGACCAAGCTGTAGTGATGGAAGATGCATTTCAACACCCGTGGGATGGTCTAGACTTCTTCGCCTTCCCACCGTTCTGTCTGATTTGTCAGACACTGAAACAGAATCAGAACATCCAAGGGAGTCGGAGTAATGCTAGTGGCCCCAAGGTAGCCAGCAGTAGAGTGGTACTCAGACCTGCTGTAATTTCTTATAGAAATACCAAGAGAACTTCCAGAATGGCCAAACCTGCTATGCCAACTTCACATAAGAAAATTCTACGACACAGTACATTGCCTATCCCTTCACAGAGGGAGACTATCCAGCATCTCCTCCAAAAGAAAGGCTTTTCAAAGGCAACTGTGAAGCAGCTTTCCAGAAACCTCAGAAAGCTTTCCACAGCAGCTTACCTGGCAAAGTGGAAACTCTTCTGTGATTGGTGAGTTAAGAGGAATATTGTTCCACTCAGGCTAATATTCACTTAATTGCAGATTTTTTGTTGTTCATAAGGAACAAGAAGGCCCTTTCTGTCACTGCGGTAAAAGGCTACAGCTCGACCTGAGCCAAGTATTCAAACTGAAAGGACTGGACCTCCCAGATTCTTGGGAACTATCAGCCATGATGAGGAGTTTTGAACAATCTTGTTCTCCTCAAGAATTAAAACCCCCTCCTGGAATATAACTAAGGTCCTACAAGCCTTGAAGAAAGCCCCATACGAACCATAGACAGAGATCTTACATTAAGACAGTCCTCTGCCTTGCCTTAGCTTCAGCCAAGAGAGAGGGAACTGAATGGTAAATCTCTACTTATGACACATTCCAGAGGGTGGAGAGAACTATCTTTGTCTTTTGTTCTTGAATTTGTGGCCAAAACCTAAAATCCTGTTGATAATGATATCAGATTTGACTCTTTCATGATCTTGTATCACAAAGAGGTAAATGATGACCCGGATGACATGTTACTATGTCCTGTAAGAGCAGTACGTAAATATCTGAAAAGGACGCGGTATCTTAGGCCTAGAATCTCTAGTCTGTCCTTGAGTACTAGCCACTCCTAAAAGAAAGTTTCCAGAAACACCATTTCTTTCTGGTTGAAAGAAATTATCTTGAGAGCCTATAAATTCTAAGGAGAAGCATCTCCAAGGGCCTCACTCTAGCACAAGATATACGTGGGCTTGCCGCAACTTTAGCGTTCCGCAAAAACCACTTGGTAGCTCAAGTTTTAAAAGCACTACGTTAAAGATTGCACACACAGGTCCTTAGACACCTTTTCCATAGGACCCATTGTTGCTGCACAACAAATAGTCTAATGTAAGCTCTCATGGGACAAGTAACTGCTTCTATCCAGAGCATCAATTATTCTCTGCATTATAAGGGCGTTTATGAGTATTAAGGCGAATGGCGATTTTGATCGAACTTGAAGCCCTCACTTAAAATCTCCCTAATGCAGGTGAGAATGCCTCGTGTTTTTTTTGGCTGATAGATTAATAATATATTGAATATACTGTACTGTATTAATATTACAAGCTACTTGTTCATATGATTTCACCCCGGCAAAGCTCTAGAATGTAACAGAAGGCTCCTCCTCGTACGAGCCGGCTGCACTGCTCACAAATAATTCACTTTGATCTCTTGCTATTACTATAGCAATCGTATCTTGAGAAGAGAAAGGTAGACCTCCTACCATCACAGAGATATCCTCTTACCTAAGGAAGACTTCCGATATAAGTGACTCTGAAGCTTGAATCCACATAGGAATAAACTTCAAATTTTATATAATTTGTATTTTTCCTAGGTATACAAAGCTCAGTCATTTACCAAAGGTCCCACCTCAGCCACCCTACAAGTCTTTGACAAAAAGTCTTATGAGTAAATGCTTGATACAGGCAGGTCACGGTATGTACAGCAGTTGCCTATCAACGCAACATGACGTAATCTACCGATTTCTTTTTTATTGTCTTGCTGTAGAAAACAAAATCAGATATAACCTCATATAAATGATTAAGGTTTGTATAGCTAGGAAAAATATGAATTAAATCAAATTTGTAGTTTTAGTTTATGGGCATTTTAGGTTGCGAGCTCGCTCTCTGAACGAATTAGAATCGTAAACCGAGGTACCACTGTACTGTATATATATATGCTTGTTACAAGTGTTATGCTTGGATTAGCAGAAGATAGTATATTTTCTTAGTTAAAATTGTTTCAACAAATTCTTTTCTTTAAATATTTTAGATTTTTTTTTAATGACAAGTTTCTTGAAGATCTTTAGAATAGCAAATTTTTCTGAAAGTATTAACTGGAAATGCTGTTACTTTGCTTATGCTGTAATAAACCACTGTGTATTTATTTGTTTATTTTTTTTTTAACAGAGAATTGAAAGAGAAGCAACATTCCGATACCAGACAGTAACTCTTCCTGACACCTATGCATCAAATGTTGTCTTTGCCAATGGCGTTCTTCTTCACCGCAGTGGAGATGAATATCCTGAATCAGCTAAAGTAAGAGTACTTAAGTTTTTCTGTCATTGACAATGTAGATGATTCTAAATGGTCTTTGCAGCATCCTTTCGACCCCAGATACATTAACTCGAAAAACTCTAGATTCAACCAGAAAACAAATCAGTCAATCAATCAATTATGGGTAGAAATACATGTTTGTTAAAAACAGAAATGACAAGAAAATGGAACAGGCGATGCAGTGGCTGGTTATGCAATTGTTTTCATTGCCATTCACTTTTATATAATGTCACTGTTCCACTAGAGGGGCAGAACTATTATAGTGGAAGAAAAGGAAGAAATATTCTTTAGAGGTTTAGGAAGATGTAAACTAGCTTTGAGTAGAAAAAATATGAACACAAGAGGTGGTTCATAGAAAAACATCTCCTCGATAGACTGATATTGTAGAAAGGGGCCGGAATGATTTTTTAAAGCTTCTTATTAGATGTAATTTGTTCTCTTTCTCACAGATCCTTGAAGAGAAGCTGTCACACTGGACTCTAAAAGGAATGGATTTCTCAGAGATGGAGAAAGCTGATGGGTGCCTTTCGTGCTGCTCCATTCTCATACGTAAAACTCGGCACCTCAAGAACATCATGTGAGACCATGTGATAGATGTGCACTTTATTGTTAGGAAGAAGAAAGGTTATATTTTTTAGTCAAGCAAGCTCTGAACTTTGTTTCTGTAAAAGACAGCTGCCTTTTAAGTAATGTGTGTTATGTTATAATTCCAATGTGGGAGATTGTATTGTTGTGGCACAAATTCAGGGTGGAATTGAAGGATTGCACATTCTTTCTGTCATAGGTTTGGTTTTATTAGAGTGATGTTTGTCTCCAAAAGAGGACTAGCATTTTGCATTATATAGTTGAGACATTTTGCATTGCAGTTACGTTACAGGTAGAAGTCAAGCGTGTAGCTACTTTGTTAGACCATATTCTTGCAAAATTGTGTACTATAGTTGAACCTTTTAATATTGTATTTCCCATTTCTGATGTCCCAATTCATGTTGCAGAATTAGAGTAGAAGATTATTGATACACTGTACTATCAAGACTAAACGAAACACTAAGCATTGTATGTGGTGAAGGGAAAACAAAAAGGTACTTTAAAATATTTTTATGGTTCAGAGAAGCATTGCATTTTTGCTCTCAGAAGTGGAAAACTATAGATGACAGGCTAGTTTGCGCCTTAACTGGAGAAACTCATAGATATTTTTATACAGGATGAATAATTTTGTTGTGTAAAATAATGTATATATAACCTAGTGGCTACTGTACATACCCATATCAACACTGTAGTTTGTTGTGTAAAAATATAGGAACACATTAATAATGCCTAGCCCACCAAAGGAGTCTGCATGAGCAGTAATGCATCAAATGTTCTTGTATTGTGAGAATGTTATAGACTGGACATTGTATTCAATTGGAAAGGGTGCTGGGTACCCTGCAAACTGATGTTGGGCGTTTTAGGACCGCACATGAATCAGCATATCAATGACGTAAGCACAATGCGAGTCCATTTTGTTGCTGCCATGAAATGTCCTTTATTTTCTTTTTTGTGGGTTTTTGATGAGAATGTCATAGATGACACTTGCATCATTTATTCCCATGAAGAGTCAAGGCCTTTATATTAGCTATGCAATCTTCACTTAATCATCTGGAGAAAATTTTGTCTTCAACCATTGTTTCCGAGTGAAAATTCTTTTATTTTTGTCTTCCTAAGTAACCATGTACTAAAAATCTTATATCACATCATGTAATTGACTTGGTAAATAAGTGATCAAGATTTAAATTAGATAACCTGTAGCCTTTTAAAGATTTTTCATATGAACAGTTAGTTGTCTAGCTTTTACACATTTACTAATCTCGTACAGTAGAAGTAGATTCATATTGATAGTTAGAAAAATTATCCTTAACAAATTCCGTTTGAACATGATTGCATCAGAAACTAAATGATAAGTAGAGAGATGATTTTGGAATTGTACTGCATTAAATGGAGTCATTTATAAACTGTTCCGCTGCCTCACTCTTTTGATGTTTGGTATATTCAGGAGTTTGAATCTGTTTGTTGGGTGTGGTGGTCAGTTCTGTCTTTGACATAGGTGCTATTAGTCTTTGTATTTTCTTTAATGTTGTGTTTTTATTTCATGCCTGCTATGTCTTTAAACTTTGGAGTGAACTCCTTGAAAATTGTTTACACCCCTGTTTTAGCAAGAAGGGACTATTGAATCCTTTCTTTGTATGCTTGATTTTATTTTTAAAAGTTTATTGAGGAACATATGTCTTCTTTATCAAGTGCTAGCTTGGAAGGTAAAGCTATCCAAAAACTTGTTTATATTTTGTTTTTAATCCGATCCGAGTTTCTTCTACATGTGGAAACACTTATTCTTTGATATGATTTGGATAAATGCTTAGCTGGTCTTTGTAGGTGCTGTGAGCTGAAGTTACTTAAGACAGCATAGGCAATGAATGTGCCAGTCCTATGTTCGTATGTTAAGCAGTTGGATGGCTGAGATTTTCTGCAATTGCTGTGATTAACTGTTCAGTACTATTGCTTCCTTTTACAGACTGTATGAAAGTTGTTCTCCTAAAGGTGTGCACACAGACATGATGCTTGTCAAACAAGTGTTGTGAGTTCTTCGATAGTGAGCGTTAACTTTCCAAATAGCTTATTGAAGCCATGTTATTTAAAATGTAGTATTCCTTATTCATACGAGTCTAACAATGGATGAAACTTTTTTTATCCTTTTTCCTTAAAAGAGGAATTGTTTCATTATTCATACGAGTCTAACAATGGATGAAACTTTTTTATCCTTTTTCCTTAGAAGAGGAATTGTTTCATTATTCATATGAGTCTAACAATGGATGAAACTTTTTTATCCTTTTTCCTTAGAAGAGGAATTGTTTCATTATTCATACGAGTCTAACAATGGATGAAACTTTTTTATCCTTTTTCCTTAGAAAAGGAATTCTTTTGAAATGCTGTATGTATTCTTGATCGCTACCACTACAAATCTTTCAAGTAATATGATTATATGTTATTTTCTTTTCATGTAATCATCTTTACATGCAGGACTGTCTTTCTTCTGTACTGTATTTATAATTAAAGCTCATCCATTTCAAATTTAATTGAAATGCAACTTACTTCTATATAGCTACATCAGATCAAGACTTGAAATCAAAGCTGTGCACCAATCTGCACATTGGATTGTATGGCAACTTTCTTTTGGATGAGTACGTAAAAGCCAATGGGACTCTAAATCTCATGAAGTCAAGTTGCCGGTCTAAGCAGTATAAGAATGAGAAATCTTCAAGTCATTAACATTCCATTACTGTACTTCACTTTAGGTGTTGCTGTTCTTTGCTCAGCAAAGTCTGATCATCATATTTGAGATTAGATCACTAACCAATTTTCAAGATTCTTTTCCCATTGAATGAGCAAATCAAAGTAAAAGTTTGATTTACTGAAGTAATTAGGCTTAAGGAAATATAATGTGAAGTGTTCACCAGCTATTAAGGTGTCAAAGGTATCACGGTTGATGTATATGCGTCGTTATGTATCTGCTACAGAGATTTAGCATTTTTTTTGTTATGATCTTTATACGTATGGTGCTGAGATTCAAATCTCTGATTATGAGACAATACTTTTTTATGCAAAGTCTATATTGATATTTCCAGAATTACCTCACAGAAAATGAAACTCTACTTCAAAGATTTTTAAATAATTTTTCAAAGACATTCTTGTCTTGATAAAGCTTGTTGCTTCTGGTGGGTTTCCATTCTCTTAGTTTTACTATTTTGGATTAAATGGAATGGTAACTGTATGTGCTATGTTACTAGTTATATAAGCTGTGATTTCCTGTACAGCAAAATCTTTCTACACAGCACTTGCAATGCACATTGATTCTTCTCACACACTTCCCATTAGTGATCAAGCAAATTTTTTGCATCAAAGTACAAGAGGTGATGTTATTATTATCGTTATTATTGTTTTTTTATTAGTAATATTTTTACTATTGTTATTGAAATTGATATTAATATTATTAAAGAACCTTTCCTGGAAGCTTCAGAGATAGAAAAGGTTTTTGAAATACAGTAATGACAAGAATCTTAACCAGAAGTACAGTAAAAGTATTTACAGTTAGGTTGTGATGGCTCAAAGTATTAGGAGGTGTCAAGGGACACATGCGAGTTACGTTAAATCCAGTGTCACGTGAGTTTTCAGAAGTACTGTACGTTTTGCAGTTATGTTAATCATATCACTTGCAAGTGTGAATAAACTACTACTCTGAAGATTGGCGACACTGCGTTATAGCATTACCAGTAAATTTGTGACGGACAACATTTGGTAAATATTGTTGTAATATAACAAATTTGATAATGACTGAATATCGTGCATCACAAAAAATTGGCAAGTATACTCGATGCATATAGTTTGGAATTGAGGAAAAATATGAAGCCAATAAAAGTCATTCTCCGCGAGAGTAATATTAGGGTAGATGTATGTATAGTATTGCAAATTAAGTGGCTCAAAATATGAGGGTTATTCCCTGACAATAAAAGCCATCATGATTTTACTGCAAAAGTACAGTAATATTAAAATGCAAGCTCAGTAAATGCTAAATGAATAACCGAAATAGGGAAACCCACGAGATAAACTAAAGGGACATTTCTTTATATAAGGATCATTCAGTCTCAACTTCAACATTTACTGTAGCGTATAATCCATTCGCGTTGGTATCTTACTATAAAACTTATTCCAACCTGTAAGAAATAATTTGGACTTCTTATGGGTCCAGAATGTAATTAAGTACTTTATAATAATACAGTAATGTAATCTCAAAATTTTTTATAGGCATTATAGTGGATATATTACATTACTTGCAAATTTCATTTGCTGCAATTTGTCAAAGTGCCCTGGTTAACTGATGGTTTGGCTTTGTGCATTACGTAGAGGGATCTTGTCTTACCTGTTGTACAGTATTAGCTAACTTTCTAGGAAGTTTTATATTTGTGTTATTTCAAAATTGCTGTGTGTAAATGCAGCTTGGTGTGAAAATATATTGATAACCATATTTTGAACTACCAGTTATTTTTTTGTTTTTTAAGATGTGATCCAAATTACTAGGATCATTTTATGTTGCTTATTAAGCAGACACTAATGGGCAAATACTGTACATTTTTTTATTTTTATGTTATGAACCATAATTCTGCTTTTTATGAAAAATCTTTTTAGCATATTACTGTATCTTAAAGTATATTCAACATTTCTTAAGTATATCACCTGAACCATGTCTGTGATTCTGTTTTGTAATTGATTGCAGAAGGAAACTCACCGACACTAATGTTATGAACAGGGCAGGTTGTCAGGTTGGTTTTTATTCTGGTTAAAATAAAACTATCTCAAGAATTTTCTCCAAATTACTGTGAAATACTAGTTGTCACAGTGTCATGTAATTACATAGAAATTATCCTCAAGTTATGATATCATATTTACCGGAAGGTTGGAATTTTTTTATAGCTCTTTTACTGTAGCAAAAATTTGAATTTAATTTCCAAGCGTTTAAAATAACATATTAAGATTTGTGTTTTTTTTTATGGATTATCAAAATTTGTTGAAGTTTTCATTTTCTCAAATAAAAGAGGATTACTGTAATGTGCCTAGCAATGTAAATTTGGGGAATATCTAAATCTTAATTTGTTCCTACGTGAACGCAAGCCCTCATTCATTAATAGGAGTATGTTTTCAACCTAGCTGAAACCTAGCTGTTAAGATCTATAATGAGATGTAGATAATTATTGGTGAGGCAGCCTCGCCCTTTGCCCCCGCCAGCACATTGACTAGCCAATTTTGTTTCAGCCTCCCAAGATTACGGTATTGTCGGCGGGCTATTTTAATGTTTTGGTTTTCATTGTACATCATTTTTGGCAGTACGTTGTGTACTAGGGATATTAAAGAAGAAGTAATGTTTTACAGTTTTCTTGATAACTGTAACTGACTGACAGTTGCCTGTGTATGCTGCCGATATACTATTTCTTGTTTCTGTTTGACAGCATTTCTGTTGCTTTTTATTCCTTCAAGAGTGGGAAAGGGGTTTCTGCTGGTTCTGAGTTGGTGGTGAGGGGAGATGCTCTTGTAATCTTCAGCGTCTTCCTGTGTTCGGAAATGCAATAGAGATGTACTATATTTCCTGGAAGTGCTGTCTCTTCATAGAGTTCCTAAGATCTCTTTCCTCGGAGTGTTGTCAGCCTAGAATAAATATCACACTAGAAAGAGAACTTCCAGTTTCTCTATTTCAGCCTCACCTTCGTCGCTTCTGTTACTGCTGGTCAGGATGGAAGGGCTCTGCCCTTCTTTTCCCTTTCATAGACGAAGAAATCCTAGAAGACCGATCAAAAGCAATTGCATATACTGAACAGGACTCCTAATGTTTCTCTTCTTGGGGAAGACATAGTGATACCCCTCGAATCTGTGACTCGCTCACTGAAGACAAAGAATAAGACAACTCAAAGAGACAAGAAAACAACACAAAGGACATCTGAGAATGCTCCTTTGTCTCATCACAGTAGATCCATCTGTAGTAGTTGCATTCACGGAGTGAGATGTATCGTAGAAAGTTCTGCCCGGTAACAGATTGTAGCAATAGAGTTGATGCAGTTTCCTTCCGAATCGACAAGGAAAACTTCATCAATGAGAAGGCTAATTCCGCAGGGCTGCCTCACCAGTGATCGCTCCTATGGTTCCTGAAGTTTTACTGGTTAACAACCAGCATCGTCTTTACCTTTGGGTTGGGTGGCAACAGGAATACGGGACAATCTATCCTGGTAGCTTTAGATGAACTTTGTCATGATTACTCCTTTCCTCCGCACATCTGCTGTCTATAGATGTAGTGAAGGAGGCATGAGGCACCCACTTCAGTTTCCTCTCATCTAGAGGGTGTTATCTACTGAAAGAGCGCACATGCTTTTCAACCTTCCAGAGAATGCTTACAGTGCTACTACTTGCAAACTTTCAAAAGAGGTTGATAGAGCACTTAATTGTGATGATGGGATACAACGCTTCTATTTGTGACCAAGCAGATGTATTCTTGGGACTAGAAGACACTATAGAGGTGTCCAAGGTACTTCCAGGCAAGATCACTGTTTATGCAAATTATCTCTATCTCTATGGCGGAAAGGCTTCAGTTCTCACCATCGCTTGACCTGCTTGCCATTCAGGCGAACCAGAAACTTCTGGGATTCTGCCAGTCTCAAGAAATCGTAAATGCTTAAGCCTTTCCGTCCATCTTTTCCCTGTGTCACCTTGTTATAAATTTTAACGCCCGTGTTCCAGCTACACTGAAAACATACTCCTATTAAAGGACTCTGGTTGTATGATTAGAAAAAATACAAATTACATGAAAAATTTGTGATGTTTAGAATAAGGGACTTAGGGACCACTTAACTCAAGGGACGGATCGTGTGACTGCGATCATGTGTACAATGCAGTATTTATCAGACTGCACATAATCTCCATTATTGAGTGCTAAAATGTGCAAAAAACGGCAGCACTAGTGGGATGTAAGAGATACAATGCTTTGATATTGTAGCTTATAAATTAGGGATGTTGAGTAGTGAGCTTTTAGTTTCTTTTCCAAATGTCCTTTTGCCAGTAGGTTGCTTTAATTGTATGCACTTATTGTGTCATCCTAAATATAGAAAATGGGCGTTAGAAATAAAGTACCGTAGATTTAGCTCTAAACAAATCTGTACCTTTTCACTAAAATTTTATTAGTTTGAATATATTGCACAGATGTATTTGTTTTGGTTTTGATGAGTTTGCCAAGTGTGAAGATGGTACATGTAGCCCTATATTATGAAGAACATATAGAATTTTGTCCTTAAGTGGGAGATGGTGGAAATATTTTTATTTTATTCCAAAAGTGTTTCCATGCATGGTCCACAATGAAAAACTACTTTTAGACATTTGTATGTCTATTGTGATCTTTATGTATTGGAATGCAACTTGTAAAGAAAGAAATGTTTTGTATGACATTGAAAGATCATATCCCTGTCCCAAAGTTTGTTATTGGTCCTAGAATTGATTGATCCCCCTTAAACTGATGTGCACTATGTTTGTAGTGTGTGAAATAAATACGTCTGCTTTTTTGCCTGGCAAGGTTATGAGGTTATGTCCTTTCGAACTTCTTTTTATGTCAATTGAGGTACGTCCTTGCATTTAATCTCAATCGCCATTGCCAAAGTAATTGCTTCATTGATTTTGTTAAGCAGTTTTAAATTAATATGATCATTACAGGATTAGAGTTAATTTCAGTTTACAATCATAATGAATATTGTATAAAATCCCATTCCAGCAAATGCACATGTTTATCAATACATTAAGTTGCTTTGGGGGTTAATAATACCATAGGGTTTGTTTGCTTTGAAAGTTTATTTTCCTTGTGTGCCTCCTATTCTTTTTAACCCTGGATGTGTATTGGAACACAAATTTGTACAGTATCATTTTTAAAAGATATACAGTATACAGTACTGTGTTTATTGAAAAGAAGACTGTTAGCTAGTTCACTGCAACATTGAAATTGCAACTATGCACTTTTCATTCCATTGTAGCGTTGATTAAGCTTCTTGTTGCTAAATTTACAAGCTGGTGTTATTGGTGTTATTATTTGTGCCACTGTTTTCTGTGAGTATTACATTGATATCAGAAATTTTGTACAGTTCAGAGGGTGCATTCAAATCACTTGATTTTTGTAGAATCTGGTTTCTTTATAATCTCGAGATTAAAAACTTTTTCTAAGAATCTGGTAATGTTGATTGATAGTGAATGTTAGTGGAAATTTTTCATGATTTGAGCTTCGGTTTGTAAACCTGTCACACCCTACGTGTCTTGTAGAAACAAGTAAATTTCAGTCACTTGATAATGATACCAGCAGAATCCCAGAACAGTCTTGCTGAGGGGATTGAGCGATGGAGAATTTGACACGCTTTTGAAAATCGATTCATTCTGAGTGTGATTCTGTCTGACTGAAATATACTCACAATAAAGTATATTGACTGAAACCGTTGCCTTAAAGTAGCCTTTGGGCCACGTTCTCAAACATCACAAGAGTTGTCAACATTCCTTTTGATTGCCTTAATGGATTCCTGGGCCTCAGGCCTGCTCGTTTATATGCCAAATTTGAGGCCTTACCAGATTTTAGGGCCTGTAACCCTAGCCGTATGTTTGAAAATAACGGAGAAACAGTAGTGTAATGATTTTGCCAAACGGCTGCTTCGCAATGCTGAACTCTTGCGACTTGTATGAGAATAATGGTTTGCCTTTGAATGCAAAAAAATGTAAAATGTTTAAAAGCATGTTCTAATGAACATGTTAGAAAATATTCTGATATTAATATTAAGATCCCTGTAAGGTCATTTGTATGTGAAACATTTGCTGTCGTACTGTATAGTTAGTGAAATTATAATGTAGATTAGAGATGGGAATCTAATCTGATTTTCCTTTGCATTTTTGGGGAATTTATATTATTTAGTTTCTGGTTACGTGAGCTAAATCAATTGAATTATCATTCCACTGTAGTACAGTTTTACTCTCAGAGAATTATGGCTTTCATATTTGAGACCTAGCAGTTACTGTAATGACATTACATTCATGATTGATTACTCTTCTGAAAAATGGAAGAAGATCCAGCCATAAGTAAATATTTGTATCCTAGAAGAATGGAACAGTCAGGAAATAGCATATTATTTGCATGAAACTCCCATGATGTTCATATTGCTTTTGTTCAGCTGATAGCAGATTGATTTCATTGTTCAAAATGTAAAAGTTGGCAGCTGAACAAAAGCACTAGGAACTTTTAAGTATAGAAATTATACATTTTATTAAAATTCTATTACTTATTTTCATAGAAATTATGGAAACATGATAGCTATTTAGAATTTCAGCTTGCTTGAACTAATGAGGTTATGCATTGATATTAACATTCTATCAATTTATAATTTTTATAGAAATTATATAAACATGATAACTATTTAGATTTTCAGCTTGCTTGAACTAATGAGGTTATGTATTGATATTAACATTCTATCAATTTATAGCCATTTTTTTCATTATTTACTGCATAGAGACAGTTGCACTTCTTTATTAGTGACAAGCTGTGATCCCCCTCTTTAGGTGGGGGACTTTTTCTCCTCTGCAACTATAGTCCATTTCTTTTAGCGATGCATATTTGCACCGACTTGCGGCGGTGCCCTTTTAGCTCGGAAAAGTTTCCGGATCGCTGATTGGTTGGACAAGATAATTCTAACCAATCAGCGATCCGGAAACTTTTCCGAGCTAAAAGGGCACCGCCGCGAGTCGGTGCAAATATGCATCGCTAAAAGAAATGGACTATAGTGTCGAGAAGTCTCTTTCAACTTTTATGTCATACAACCTCATTCATTTTAAAACCTGTTAAGCATATCCTTTTAAGGTTATGGCTGTCATCTTTTCTTCAACTGGTATTTTTTTATTATTTTTTTCAGGAATTTTATTTGTTGAGATTAAACCTAGATGTAAAGCGCTGTACTATGCTGCAACGTTAGCATAAAAAAAAGCTTTATGTCATGTGCAGCTGTAACATCGTGAATAAAAAAAAGTTTTATATGTTGTATACTGTATGTATTGGATACAGTTATTGTTTGTGTTGTGATCTTTGGCGTATGCAATGTCTATAACATCAGTATCTTTACTGGTCTGATATGTGTAATGTATTAGAATATTCACTGCCATTCAATGTAGCTTATGCAGTAGGGTATTGTATCAAACTTGTATGGTTATGGACCCTTCATGAAAATTTTATTTTCTCTTAAAGTTGGTTGTAAGTGATAGACGATCATTGCTGTTTATCACTAGGATGGGTTGTTCTATTTGATTGCCTCTTTCAGCAGGTTCGTACTTTTCAAGGATTTAAATTAAAGACTGAAGGTATGGGGATTTATTGTCAAGGTAATGTGTATGCTATTGTGAACTTTTCTTTTATGAAAGAAGGATGAAAAGAGTCTTTTATCAAAACTCAATGCATGAATTCTATCAGTAACATGTGGGTGTCAGTTTAGATACTTATATTGTATAGAAATTAAACCTACAGTTTGATATGCTGTAAGCGTATAATTTTCATAAATGAATAAATATCTGAAGCCTATGTATGTGCACTTAATGTGGTACGTAGAGATACTACTTTATCATTGCTTGCGTTTAGAATGCGTGTTGCCTTTAGGACAGGTCAACGTGCTGAAAAATGAGATGACACAGTTATTCATGGGTCTATTTCAATTAACTTCAGTAACATATTATGCCTTGCTGATCTGATCATGGTACTGTTGTGATTTTGAAAGCGTTGACAACCCTTATAAGTTTTGGAGGTTGTTAATAAAAACAGTACAGTACTTAGCATATGAAACAGGAGCCTTGCACTATATTAGAATATTGCAAGTGAAGAAGAATAGTATTTATACTATCATTGATACAAGCTTAGTATATGAAACAGGAGCCTTGCAATGTATTAGAATATTGCAAGTGAAGAAGAATAGTATTTATACTATCATTGATACAAACATAAAATTTCTCATGAATTTCCTAGCAGTCTAAGGTGTTATATCAAAATGTTCTTTTGAATACTACATGGCAGTTTTCCAAACTGTACCATTATGTTGTAGATCTAGGTTATAGGTGCTAGCCAGTTTTTGATGTGGCAGAATTTCAATTTTAGTTATTTACTGTTACTGGCGAAACGTCAAATCAGGATTTGAGGTTTCCGGGATGCGTCTGTGTTTCTGTAAGTTAATGAGAAGTATGTTATTTAGTTTTTACTTTTTAAGTGTTGCCATTCCATGCTGTACTATTTTCTTGACTTTCCATGTGTCTTATAACAAGGGATATTTGCTTCTCATTTTTCACTCACCAGCTATTAACCACTTTTGTAAGGTCTGCACTCTTTAAAGTGCCATAGTTGTATCCCATACAATAATTAAAAATCAATGGTCGATCACTTTTTTTTCTTTACTTTTTCAATTTGATCAGTGGTAATATGTCGTGTTGGTTTCATTTATCAATTTCATTATATGATCTTACAACAATTTGATCCTGCATTTCTTTAACCTTCTCACAACATTATCTTTCTTGAATGTGGCTATAAATGATATGTAAAGTATATTATCTGGGAAAGTATTCAGAAAAAAAAAAGGGATTTTGACGAAGGAAAAATTTATTTCTGGGGAGAGACCTGTGACGGCCGGTGAAAAGGGTCCTTCTTTACACTTTTCTAATATAAATCTTCCAAATATACTAGAGAAAGATAAAAGCATGGAATGCAGAGGTTACAACCCTCGCGCGAACACCTTGTTGGTGTCGTGTATTTAACAAGGGCGTGTGTAAACCACTATTCACAGGCTGTCTTCCATTTAGATAATCCCTTCATCAAAGGGGAGGGCCGTGACAGGCCCTAGAGAATACAGTTGGACTAAGCTGTAATGATCAGTGACTTGTCAGTTGAATTACATGTACAGTGAAATATGCATTATTTTCAATTTGAATTATAAGATGTGTGTGTTTTGAACAGACTTTATGAAAAAAAAAAACAGGTAGTTTGAATCTAAATGCTAATCCAAACTTAACATTTGATTAAAAGATTGCTCACAACATAAAGAAATAGACATCTATATTTTAATAAAACTATTTCTTGTAAGGAGAAGGCTGCGAGAGTTGGCATTTACCTAGGTTTGAATAAAAACATAGTACTTAATGTTGTCCTTAATGAAAATATGTACAATCTTGTTGAATGATGGAAATGAGTAAGTAGTGTTTTGGAAACAAATAAACAGATTAAAACTAAACCTTAGTGCAAATAAACCAAGGAGTCATTACATGAAAGAAACCTCAATCAAGAAAAATTATGCAAGAACTGGAATGTCTTGAGACATAATTAATGCAACAGCTCACTTGTTATGCAGTTATCAATGAGTATGGAACAATTGACCGTGGCACTTTGGGTGACGAGAATAGTCAAATTTACTTCGTATTTATATACTGTAAAGGTGTCTTGGCCAAAGAATTAGAGGACACTTGTGTGGTATGAGGAAACTAAATGCATTCTCTTGGATGATCTACTTTAAAGGATGACAAGTATTGCACATTATTACTTTTGTTCCATTTACACCATTCAATCCAACTTCTACAACTTTATGGTGCTTAAATTTACAGCTCTTAACAAAGAATTTCTATGGGCTACCCCTGTGAATCTTTAAATGTAATAGTGGTGTTGGTGAATAACAAAAAAAATTGTGATTGGTAGTAAAGCAGCTTGTTTGCGATATCAAATATTTGTCAGGGTATACTGTTTAGAAAATGAAATACAGTTACGTTTTGAAAAATTCCTATCAAGGCCCCTTTTATGGCCTGGTACCTAGTTAGATTTAGGGGTGGCGATTGTTTGTGCGGTGCAAAAAAAAAAAACTGAGTGGTGGTAAATGGGTAGTTTTAGTATTGCAGCCAATTTCAACCCTTGTCACTTAAACAAAGGACTTTAGTTATTTTTTTTCCTACATTACCAGCTCTTGGTACGATACGGTTTGTTTACTGTTGGGAAATTTAGCAGGAATATTTTTTCGAAGCTAACATTTGACAACTGGTGTAAGTATTGTGGTTGGGTGAGGGGAAAAACTATGTCAAACTTTACACACTTCCTCTGTGGTGGGTTCAATCTTGAAAGACTGATAGCACCTAAGGCATTGGGGATGAACTATGTCTAGGATGCTCACCAATTATGATAAGATAACATTCATCTCCAAAAGGTTCTCTTTTTGGAGACTTTAAGTCTTGGACAAAATTACTATTTTCCTGTAATTTCTGTTTTATGTGAGAAGGTAATTCATGAAAATATGAGCTTGTAACTAAACTGGAGATTCACCATCTTTAGTTGCATTTACTGGGATTTTAAAGACGGTGCCAAAACTAGGCAATGCGCATTCTTATATCAAAGGCAAAACTTAAACCACGTGTCCAGAATAAGGTTTTGTTGAAATAGAAAATTGAAAGTAAAAGATTTTCTTGACCAAGAGAAAATCCCGCTTTTACAAGACTAGACCTTCCTCAAAGAACTAAATTTTACTGAAGTTGCCAACACAGAATGGGTCTAGGGAACTCAACAGCTTCAAACCTAAAGTTTGTAAAAACCCAAACGCATTTGGTCCTGGATAGGATTAGGAGGCTATAATGATAGATATTGCTGGATAGGATGAGGAGGCTATAGGGATACAATTTGCTGGTTAGAATGAAAGGCTATAAGGATAAAAGTTGCTGTATAGCATGAGGAGGCTATAAGGATACAAGTTGCTGGATAGCATGAAGAGTCTATAAGGATAGAAGTGGCTGGATAGGATGAGGAAGCTGTGGGGATAGAAGTTGCTGAATAGGATAAGGAGGCTGTAAGGGTAGAAGTTGCTGAATACGATAAGAAGGCTATAAGGATAGAAGTTGCTGGATGGACGAGGATGCTATAAGGATAGAAGTTGGATAAGACGAAGAGGCTATGAGGATAGAAAAGTCTGGAGAGGCTATAACAATACAAGTGGCTGGATAGAGTGATAAAGCTGTAGGGATAGAAGTTGCTGGATAAGATGAGGTTATATATATAGGAAAGATGTCGGATAGGATGAGGAGGCTATAAGGATAGAGGTTGCTGTATAGGATTAGGAAGGTATGGGGACAGATGTTGTTTTGATAGGATAAGGAGGCTATAATGATAGAAGTTGCTGGATAAGATGAGGAGGTTATATATAGGATAAATGTTGCTGGATGGGATGAAGAGGCTACAGGGATGGAAGTTGCTGGATAAAATGAAGTTATATATAAGATAGAAGTTGCTGGATGCGCATGTAAGTAAGAAGTTACTAACCAGAAGGATTCATGGATTAATAAAAGGTATATTAATTTATGATATTGTCGTTACAAAGATCTTGAAATATCTGGATGATTTGTCTTGTTTTTTATTTATCATGTACTGTACTGTACAGCCCTATATAAACCTATCTTGTGTTTTTGCTCTGTATTTATAGTTAAGACCTTCATTAGCGATCCCCTATGGAACATATTTGAAATAAAGCATAAACTTAAACATTAAGTGTCAATTTTGTTGTGATATAATTATTCATAACAGGCTTGCATATCAAATGTTAAGGACACCTTGTAATTAGGCCTAAGCCTATATATCAAATCCTATTGTTTTAAAGGAATAACAGGATCACAATCACATCTTGTAATTAGGCCTAGGCCTACATATCAAATCCTATTGGTTTACAGGAATAAAAGGATCATAATCACATCTTGCAATTAGACCTAGGCCTACATATCAAATCCTATTATTTTAAAGGAATAGCAGCATATAAGCCTACACAAGGTACCAAGTCTGTTAACGTTTACCTCCATATCTGAAGGGAATAAGGTTAATGTTTAAATTATATATTTTTACAAAAATATCACATAATGGTGACAGCACCTTTATCTTTATTAAGAATAATCCTACATGGAAAGTAAATATAAAATAAACCTAGACTGAAGCATATGGGAATGCATTTAATTCCCATAATATAAGATTGAATCAAAATACTCCTGTACTCCTAGGCTTATAGAAAATTTTGACCATGAATTAACTTCACGAAAAGCATACACACCAGTGTCTTATATTTTGAGTGAATTTTATTTCATGAATCTCATCTAAAATCAGCAGGAAAGGCTAATCTATATAGCACTGATAGTCTTTGTGTTTAACTGAGAATCGCGTACACTATATACATAACAATTTTAAAGGGTAGGCCTAATCATAAATTTGCTGCAAAGCAAGGGTAGCCTACTGAATAAACACTGCAGTTCATTCCCGACGTAATAGAAATTCCCCTGCATTTATCATTAATTTTGATAATTATATTTGCAGTGTCTCCCCACCCCCCTCCTACTTTTTAGTCTGCTAGTGCTAGTATGCCTCCTTCCATCCCCTTCCCTGTTGATAATCCCAACATAACAATACATCACACAATGGACCAATTAGCGTGTTCTTCTGTATCTCATAAAATTAAACTTTTATTAATTTGGATAATTATGGTTGCAGTGTCTCTTCACCCCCCCCCCCACATTTTAGTTTGCTAGTATACCTCCTTCCAAGTTCCACCCCCTTTCTTCCCTATTTGATAATCGCATCATATCTATACACCACACAAGGGACGAATTAGCGTGTTCTTCCTGTGCCTCATAAAATTAAGATGCCTCTGTGAGGCAATCTTAACCTCATCGAGGTGATATTATTCAAAAGTTTCGTTTGTTATAATTGGCGCATTAACCTTGGTAAGATTGAAAACTTGTAGGTTTCAAATGTAAAGTTTCTTGGCAGTTATTTCTAACTTTGGTTTCTAGCTAGACGTTTCGTTATGTTCCTGTGCCTCGTAAAATTAAGATGCCTCTGAGAGGCAATCATAACCTCATCGAGTTGATATTATTCAAAACTTTCATGTGTTATATAATTGGTAAGATTGAAAACTTACAGGTTTCAAATGTAAAGTTTCTTGACAGTTGTTTCTAACTTTGGTTTCTAGCTAGACGTTCCGTTATGTTCCTGTGCCTCATAAAATTAAGATGCCTCTGTGAGGCAATCCTAACCTCATCGAGTTGATATTATTCAAAACTTTCATGTGTTATATAATTGGTAAGATTGAAAACTTATAGTTTTCAAATGTAAAGTTTCTTGGCAGTTGTTTCTAACTTTGGTTTCTAGCTAATCCGTTAACAACTTTAAGGACAAAGGACCAATCAGGGAACGACACGTCACTGGGTACTGTTGCCATTCTAAGGTCAATAAATTATTATTCGCAGTGCAGTTTCTTTTAGTTACTTATTAGCATCCGAAGAAGAAACATGTGTTACCGCCTGCTGTGTTAGTGATACGAGTTAATTAGTGAATTTGAAATGAGTGATAATGCGCGTGATTATTAAACCTTAGATAATTTACGAAGAAAGTGCTTATGGTTACATTGAGTGTATTTGATTAGAAATAAGTGAAAATGGTGTTTAAATAAGCGGTGTTATTATTACAAGTATTGTTTACAATTTAACTTGGACGTTGTTTTAGTTTTTCAAGTATTGCTTGGTTATTTTAATTATTTTTTTCATGATTACTCGTTTATTACATCTCTTAAAAATATATGATTGTAAATGAATGTAAAATGCGTTTGGATTAAATCTATCTCGTCGTTGGTCAAAATGGAAAAAAAGGAATAGGCCTACTGCGCGTTTCCTAACTTTGAACAACAGTGATCAGAAGAGAGAAGAAAGGTAAGTGAATCTATTATATTCTCTGATTTTTTTTTATTATTTTTTTACATGAATCTATTATATTCTCTTAATGTTTTCTTTTTTTCAGTTGTAGGTTATTATTGTCATTGATGGTATGCACTTAGAAATCAAAACAAAATTTCAGTATACTGTACTATATAGGCCTAGCCTACCATATCTCATTTAGGTTTTACCCTCATTTACAGTATAGTATGTATTGATTTGAATATTATTTTTTGATATATATATATATATATATATATATATATATATATATATATATATATATATATATATATATATATACACACTGTGCATATAAATATAATACCGTAGTAGGTTGCAATTTCTAATTTATGGGGGGGGGGGGTGGAGGGGGCTGTCTTCAAGAGTGGTTTCCGGTGTGTGTGTAAATTTAATTATGGTTTGAATTATTGGTGCTACTATAGTGTGAGGTCTACCGCCATATGTCGCCTACCCAGGTTGAGGGTGAGGTCTACCGCGTGACCAGCGTCCCACAGCTCCTAAATCAGTTATTCCCTCGGCCTAAAAGAGATATCATCGATTGAGGGTACTAAAAATGTTGCTGAAGGAGTTTTATAGAAGAGTCATTCTGACAGAAGAAGCAGCACTCGCCTTTTTAAGAGAGCACAATCTCTTGGATACAGTTCAAGAAGCAGATCTATTTGTGTCATTCTTAGAAGATGTAAGAAGTGTGTATCGCTAGAATAAATGTATGGAAATATATGATAACCGGTTTGATTTATGAAGAATGTATCGCTAGAATAAATGTATGGAAATATATGATAACCTATTTGATGCACGAAGTGTGTATCGCTAGAATAAAAGTATGGAAATATATGATAACATGTTTGATGTACGAAGAGTGTATCGCTAGAATAAATGTATGGAAATATATGATAACCTGTTTGATGCACGAAGTGTGTATCGCTAGAATAAAAGTATGGAAATACTGTATATGATAACATGTTTGATGTACGAAGAGTGTATCGCTAGAATAAATGTATGGAAATATATGATAGCATGTTTACTTTTACCTTTATTCCTTTTTTAATGTAATTAGAAATCCAATGGTCTATTTTTCTAAGATATGTTTAAATTAAGTGTTTATTACTTAAACAAATGTATGAAATGTGTTTTATCTATGAGGGACGAATAATTCAGCAGTAGACCTCATGCTATAGTACAACGGGAGGTAGATCTCACGCTATAGTGTGGTAGACCTCACGCTATAGTAGCACCGAATTATTTTGAAGTTTTGAACTCTATCATTCCTCATTAGAAATGCCAGAAAATGCGATGCTAACCTCATATCGTTGAAAGACACCAGCTTTCGACCATATTAGCCCCACTGTATAGGAGGGTCGGCTGCTTATCCCTATTTCTTGTATCCTCATCTCCAAGTCCCACCTCACCCATAATCCCATATCCCTCCACACCACATCTATTCATCTGATTCTCTGACGACCCACACTCATCCCCATGAGTGTCATGTGCTCTCTTGATTGGTTCCATCTATTTTTATTACATAGTCATATTACATGGACATATGTCTTTTTATAGTTTATTTATGACATTTATTTTGACGTTGTTACTGTTTTTAGGACGATTTATTGTTAATTTGTTCTCATCATTTATTTATTTCCTTATTTCCTTTCCTCACTGGACTATTTTCCCCTATTGGAGCCCTTGGGCTTATAGCATCTTGCTTTTCCAACTAGGGTTGTAGCTTGACTGGTAATAATAATAATAATAATAATGATAATAACAACAATATCCCAAACGATTTCCTCTTGCATTATCTTTTATATTACATATACCACAAATTCTTTTAATATTTTGACTCTCCCTCCTTCCCAGTAGTGCTATTTCAGCAATCCAACCATCCATTTTCTTCCCTTGTGAGTAGGCCTACTCAAATTTCTGCTGGGCTAATATATCGTTAGAGGAAAGTAGGCTCACAAAACACAATTCGATTCAAAAGACATTATAACGGTTATTCTTTAGGACATCAGTAGTTACCGAGTAAGACGATTAACAGCTGGGATAAAGGAAATATACTGGAAGTACAAAGAAATAGATTATTGCGTTTATTTTTCATAGCCTGACATTTAAATTGTTTTCTTTCTTATTTGATTACCATCCAACAATATCAACGATTAAGGGTCAACAGCTCCTTATAGTTTTTTTTTTTTTTTTTTTTTTTTTTTTTTTTTTTTTTTTTTTTTTTTAGGAACCTAAAGGTCGGATTTATTGTAACAAGATTGAAGATGAGATCGACCATACCTCTAAGATTACCATATATTACATTCGCCAACTTCGTTGCGAAGGTTTCTTATTGATAGGCGTGTATTTATTTGTTTGTATGTCTGTCTGTGCATTTGTCATTCTCATAACTAAAATATTTGACCGAATCTCATGAAATTTTGTGGGATGATTGGTCATGATCCAAGGACAATTTGAAAAAAATTTGGGATTGATTGGGTTGAAGGTCAATGCCAAGGTCACAAAAAGTTAAAACAAAATTGTTTTTACTATATCGTAGTAAATTTTTATCCGATTTGCATGAAACTTGCCTAAATGTGCATAATTCCATTGCCTAGTTGTGATTTAGGAGTGATAGGGTCAAAGGTCAAGGCCTAGGTCACGATAAGGTATAAAACGTCTTTTTGCTATATCGTCGTCGGTCCGTTTTTTATCCGATTTGCATGAGACTAGGTGCAAAAAGTGCCTATTTCAATTGCCTATCTTGTGATGCGGCGTTGGCAAAGGTATGCGCTCTACCGAGTGCCCGTTCTAGTTTATGTATTGTAAATGGCAGCAGTTCGGCAGCAGTTCTCCAGAGTGTGCTCATTGTTATAAATTATAGTAGGGTGAACACTTTTTGGTGTACTGTCCAAAATGTGTTAATTAGTATCGGAAATATCATCTGGATGGAAAAACAATCTCTGATTTTATATTCTAAGAAAGATTTTACTAGAATTATGATGTTGCTGAATGATCTCACTGGCCGCAGTACCTGGTTCTAATATATAAAGATTAATATTGGTGGCTTATTTGTCCGTTGTGATATTTTAAACCGTAAAAAAATGGGCGTCACGATTAAGCCTAATGTCTGAAAAAAAAAAACTTTCAATGGTTAGGCTTAAGACTTTGCGAAAACCGACTGTATTACTAGGTCGAGTGTCCTTGCAAGAACGGGTTGTGCGTTTAGGTATAACGTCCTTGTAAAACAACGGAAAGCACAACTATGCCCAATATCCATGACCCATGTTCATGCACAAACGGACTGCACGATTAGGTCTATTGTCTATTCACGATCGGACTGCTGGACCAGACCTAACGTTCATGCACAAACGGACTGCCTGACTAGTCCCAATGTCCCCATGAAACGGATTGCACGACCAAGCCAAGTGTCCTTTGCAGAAATGTTCTGCACAACTACCAATAGGCTTAAGGTCCTTACTAAGACGGACTCCGCAATTAGGCCTAATGTCTCCGCAACTAATGGGTTGCACGACCAGTCCTAATATTCACGCAACTAATAGGTTACACTAGGCCTAATATCTAGGCAACACTTGAAGGGATTAGATTAGTGCCATCTGTACACCACATGAGGTACACTGTGGTCATTGCCAGAAGATCTTTGCGTTTTACCTTCAGCTCATAGCAGCAACGATTTTACCGACTAATGTCCTTCCGTTCCCGTTTGCTATCTTCCAACTTCATAGTACAACAGAGGGGTCCTCCACCCCAATTATACATGGACATCCTATGGCCTTCCCAACTACGTAGGACCATGTGGCCTGAATTTCTGATAAAACAAAGAAGTATGCAATTGTGGCTCTATGGAGATATTGTTTTCATGTTATTTAGAAATTCAAGGGAAATTTTATGAAGTATTCTATACTCATATCTTGACCTAGCTGAATTCCCAAGAAATTGTGCAATATATTTTCAAAAAAAAAAAAAAAAAAAAAAAAAAAAAAGCATAGATCGCATGGCATAAGCAATTGATTAATTAACTTTGGAATAAGGCAACACGTTGTTAAACTTGGCAATATCCCAAAGAGTAGAATGCTTAAACAGAGGGAGACGGCTTCTTCGAAGGTTGAGTATTCTGACCATCATCATCATTATCATTATCGGTAACTAGTCCACTACAGAACAAAGGCCTCAAACATGTTCTACCACTCGCGTCTGTTTATGGTCTTTATATGCTAATCCCCACCCGCAAACTTTCTTAGTGCGCCAATCCATCGTTTTATATCTACCTTCTCTGTTTCTTCACCAATCTCTAGGGTCCCATTCTGTAATTCTTAATGTCCATCTATTATCTGTCATTCTCATTATATGTCTTGCATAGGTCCATTTCTTTTTCTTACATGTTGTTAGAACATCCTCTACTTTAGTTTGCACTCATATCCATGTTGCTCTTTTTCTGTCTCTTAGTGTTATTCCCATCATTATTCTTTCCATAACTGTTTGAGTTGTTACAAGCTTATGTCCTAAGGCTTTAGTAGAGCTCTGACCATAACTAACATTTCTAAATCTTATTGGGGGGGGGGGGGGGGTTTACTGGTTTCCGTATGCCAGTGGATATCTAAATTTTATTAGGGTAAAGCGAAATATTTTTTTAACCTCTCTCTCCTCTCTCTCTTCTCTCTCTCCTCTCTCTCTCTCTCTCTCTCTCTCTCTCTCTCTCTCTCTCTCTCTCTCTCTCCTCTCTCTCTCTCTCCTCTCTCTCTCTCTCTCTCTCTCTCTCTCTCTCTCTCTCTCTCTCTCTCTCTCCTCTCTCTCTCTCTCTCTCTCTCTCTCTCTCTCTCTCTCTCTCAACTGGTTTTTGTAAAGTGACGTTTATGCGGTAGAATCTCATATTTTTTTTTTTATTTCCCGCAAAGTAATTGTACACGAATTCGTATTTAAAATAATTCATAGAAATCTTTAGTCTGTATGTACAGTCCTCCTATATTCTACGTATGATGATACTGTCATAATACAAGATGTCCAATACAACCTACAAAGTTTGTTCATAGTGTATCTACAATGTTTAGACCTACTAAAGCCTTAGAACATAAGCTAGTTACAACTCAAAGAACCATGGAAAGAATAATGATGGAAATGTCACTAAGAGACAGAAAAAGAGCAACATGGATAAGAGTACAAAATTAAGTAAAGGATATTCTAAACAACATATAAGGAAAAGAAATGGACATGTGCAGGACTTGGCATGTCGCTTAACCTTTGAAGCGAGATTTTGGTTAATCACATTCAAAGATAGCTTTTTTTTTTTTTTCCATTCCGTTTCTCAGTAACCCAAACTTTTTTCTTTATTTTTTAAGTCAAATTTGTTGAAATAAATAGAATTAATTTTGTACAATGGCGTTTTGCTGGCTAACCAAGACAACTCAAGATGGTCGTCTCTTGTCAGTTTCTTCCATAACTATTACTTATTTTTATAGGAGAGGTTTTCTGGTCTTGGGGGGAGTGTACCCTAGTTAGAAAGAAAATGGAAAAAAAAAAATCACCACAGGCATCATAGTTACTGAACCCCCTTATATATTTCCTGGTATAATTAGCGAAAAAAAAATATTGCTCTATTTTGCGATTTTTTTTTTTTTTGTCAGCTGAGAGTTGAGGGGGCCAGTGGGTAAAGAGTCTGCTTGTACAAAAGCCTGTGTCTTGCACATTGCAAAACAAATATGCAACCAATAAACCAGTACTTGTGCCACCGTTATAAGGACATGACTGCCCTTGTAACATATGTGTACACCATAGACCCCCCATTCCCCATTGGGGTTTATTATTATTATTATTATTATTATTATTATTATTATTGTTGTTGTTGTTGTTGTTGTTGATTCTTCAAGTGTTTTAGCATAAAATTCATGTATTTGCTTTAGAAGAGCTTTCATTACTGCTGAATTTTTGACAGTCATAAGCTTTCTCATAGTCTACAAATGCCATAAATGGTTAATTACATGGATATGGTCAGATGAATATCCACTTCTAAAACCTGCCTTCTCTCTTGGGTGATTAAAGTCTAGACATCTTTCCATTCAGCCTAATATGATCTTTGTAAGATATTTTATATATTACTGAGAGTAAACTTATTGGTCGGTAATTTTTCATGTCTTTTGTGTCTCCCTTTTTGTGAAGTAATATAATAGTAAAGTTAATCTAAGCTGTAAGCATAGTCTTGCAAACATTTTATGTATGTATATGTGAATGTACACACATATGTATATATGTATATAAATGTAGATAGATAGGTAGGTAGTTTGATAGATAAATAGATTGTATTTGAGAAAAATACTCATAAAACGTAAAGGAAACAAAAAATTATATATCGATAATTCAAATCCAAAATCACGCAAATAGTCATTAAAATACTTTTAGGTTGTCAAATACTTCAAAGATAAATCTACAACTTACATTTCCTTTACAGATATAAAAAAAAATAAATCATTTTCTCTTCCCAAATAAAAAGACATCTGAAGACATCAAGATAATTTTTTTATTTTAACGATGGTCCAAGTTGACAATCACCCGGTTTATCACGTATAGGCTATAATGGGTTGCGGGTAACGCGATGAATGATTTATATGCGTTCGTTCGTATGTGTGTTTGTTGGGAAGGGCGCGTGTGTAATTGACATGGGGGGGGGGGGGGGTCATATCGAATTTATGTGATTTTCAGGTATTATAATGATAAGGATATCTTAAAGAGCTATTGCGTATGATTTTTTAGTTAATGGTGTTTTTAAACAGATGGTGATGATGATGATAAAAGTAAAGAAGGATATGTAAATTGTTTAGGCTATTCAATTGAAATGTTCAGTACAATCTATCTAGATCTTAATATATTTTGTTGGCTAGCGTAACGTAACGTAAACCTAACCTAACGAAGAAATGTTGGAGATTTTATCAATTTAGCTTTACTAATTATAGTAAAAGTTCGATAATAGTAATGATAATAATGAAGATTTATTATTAATATTTTGATCACTTTTAAAGAGACGAATGAAAGAGATAATGGGGAAAGTAAAAAAAGACTTAAGCAATCTTTCTCATAACTGCTAGTTCCTCGGGAAAACGTCAAATCATTTTGGATTGAACAACCATGTTAGGGACCCTACGCTCGTCAATGTTCAGCAAATGATAAAGGTTAAGACGTAACGCTTAATGGTAAAGTCTCCACGAGAGAGAGAGAGAGAGAGAGAGAGAGAGAGAGAGAGAGAGAGAGAGAGGAGAGAGAGAGAGAGAGAGAGATGTGTGTAAAAGGTTGCGTAATTTGTCGGAGAAAGGAAAAAAGTATGTCGTTTGAAAATTATTTTCTCATCAAGTGGACCTAATTATTTTTATTTATTACGTTTTTCCTCGCTGTCACATACATCTGCGTCATCACCATCTGCCGTTACTAGTCCACTGCAGAACATAGGCCTCAGCCATGTCCTTCCACTTGTGTCTGCTTATGTTCTTTCTGCCAGTTCGAACATCCGGAAACTTTCTTAGTTTGTCATTTAACTAAATCCGTCACCCTGCTGCCAGTGACTTATCGAGATTTAGGGGACATTTCCTACACACCCAGAGTTCTCGTTACTCTACCCAGGTTGCTCATCCGCTTATATAGTCGTCGGCAAGCATGGATTGCTAAGATATACCACCTAGCACGATAATATATATATATATATATATATTATATATAATATATATATATATATATATATATATGTGTGTGTGTGTGTGTGTGTGTGTGTGTATGTATATGTATGTATATATGTATAATATATATATATATATATATATATATATATATATATATATATATATATATATATATATATATATATATATATGTGTGTGTGTGTGTATGTATATGTATGTATATATGTATATATATATATATATATATATATATATATATATATATATATATATATATCTAAATATATGTATATATATATTATTATTTGAAATTAATGTTAATTCTAAAATATTAATGAAATAGGATATTTTATTAGTAATTTTCAACAATGCTAATGTCTTCATCAAATCAAACATAGAAGCTTAATTTGAAATTACAACGATAAAATCAAATTCTACTCTGATATTAATTATAGCAAATGTAAAAGTATTATAAATGGAAAGAATTGGATTAATGTCAGGCAAAATATGCTAGGTAAGCTGTTAAAAGAATTGGAAGAAATTAACAC
>NC_090741.1:43186401-43189750 GCF_036898095.1 Palaemon carinicauda | reverse complement strand
GAATCGGATGAAATTGACACATGGAAACTACAAAGTAAAAATTATATTTTGGTTAGAATTATCCCGAGCTATTGACTTCTTATTGATAAAGTATGAAGAAATTTAATGCTTATTCACGAGATGTTTTTGTCAAAGGGTGGTTACCGGACTCACTGTGCCAGTGAACTGTCAAAAATGATAGGTTAGAAAAGTGGTTTCTTCTAAACGGTCCTTCTAAATGATCAGCAATACTAAACATTAAAAGCCACATGGTGTGACTCAAGTAAGCCACGTCACAGGGATCAAAGTAATAAGTATTGAAAAGGTTTAACTTCAGATGATCTGGGATGTGATCTTTATGTCTGATTCATATGATTAAGTTATGGCTAATACATACGAAAATAATATTTTGTTTGGTGTTGGGAGTAAATAATTAATATATTTCAGAATCTATTACTGAAGACAAAAATTCTTTGTCATTAGTATAACCCTAAATAACCAATAGCTTTTATCAACTGTTAGTGGCTTAGAAAAAAATTTGATTATTTTTTTTTTTGTGTGTGTAGAGGCGGTGATATCAAATGAACAGGTAGTTTGTTCACCTTCAATGATAATAAATAAATAGGTAGTTTAATTGTTGACTTGTGATGATACTAAATAAACAGGAAGTTTATTTGATTACATGGTGTAATATTAAATAAACGTAATTTTTTATTGCGTGATATTTAATACACATTTTTAAAGCTGTATCTGCAATAAAATGGAATAAATGAGTTGAAATATGGTAAATATGTATTACTAGAAATTTTTTGCAACCTTTTTTTTTTATATAATCCCAGTTGTATTTTCTCTAATGATTTTTTTTATCAAATTTGTTACTTGCTTTCGTTACTTCATTTTGAGCTTTTTAAAATTGACACCAAAAGTGTGTCGGAGCGCCAAAATAAAGAATTGGAATTAAGCTACGCTGGGTGTTCCTCGCCCTGACATTTATCTGTTAAAATAGAAGACATTTTTAAAGTTCGGTTGACCAATTTTCGATGATAGTTGGGCGTGAGACCTTTAAACGGTGCTTATGTTTACTCAGACATTGAATTTTTATGATTTTTAGATATCTAGGAAATTAATTTTATTAATGATTTTATGTTTTAATGCAAAGAAATATACTTCCTTTTAACATTATGGTATATTTTTTTCGAAATAGGCTCAGGTAATAACATGAATACGGAAGGAATTTCTCGTACAATTCGAATTCTTGTGGACGTCCTTAGATGCATTTTAATTTACAATAATAAATAAACACACTAACAAAGGGTGTGGGGATGGGCAAGGCACTTCTCCGTTGCATTTACGGGCTGCATTATTGCAAGAGCCCGTGGTTGGCAGTCTTCAACATCTTCCCTCGCAAAATCATCATATAGGCTATACGGTTTGTAATACGAACCACCAAGAATTAAACATATTTTTACTGCCAAAAATTATAACTTGTGAAACCGACTCTTTTACGAACTGTGAATTAAAGTATTTGAAAGGCGTTTTCATACAAATGTTAAGTGTCTCATCAAGGGGGTCCGTAAAAGTCGATTGCACATCCAACCGAAGTAAATGATTCATCATATTTTATATCGGGTCGTTCCATAGCCAAAGAATACAAATATATCACTGTATACTGGTATGCAGCCAGAGGGGCTGTGATAGGGGACGGGAACATTTATCTATTACAACTGAACGTCCCTATAGCCCAAGGAGTGAATGGGTGATATTGCTGTCACATCTCCGCCCCCTTCAAACGCGGTTCTCTTAATCATTACTCAAGGCTTTATAGCGTCTTTTTGACAGTTACTCACACCCAATAATTTTTCTACTACTTTACTTCCATTTCCTCTGCCTTTCTTATTCTTTAATCTTTGATAAACTCCAAAATGAAATTATGAACATTTTTATTATCAAATTCAAGAATTTTAATACTAATCTGGAAACAGAAAACATTATGCAAAAAGAGATTGAAAATCTTAATATTGATTCAATTAATATCTTAAATAACTTTGTTTTGCTGTCCAATGTCTTTTAACTTTAAGCAAATAAGGCAACTGTAGGGTTCCACCCAAGTCACTTGAGAGGCGAATGGCATACGCGGCCGCAACATTGTATTATGATAGTTGATTTGTTATAAACTATTCGTTTGAAGAAGATTGAATAAACGGCGTGGTAAGAGGAAGAAGATAGGCTAATTGATGAATAGATAAAAGAATTTTTTGATGAATAGATTGAGGAATGTTTAGATAATGTAAAAATTAGAGCGTTGATACAGTTGTGAAACCGCACCTTGATAAAGGAAAATAGAACGGTTGGTGAAGAGATAAAGGAATCCATTGTCAGACAGTAAAAGGTGTAATTTCATAATGGGAAAATGAGTAAGACGCTGATAGTGATAATAAAATGAATCTATAACGAAATAAAGATAAAAAGATAAGATATAGATTACTGAAGGAACATAATCATCATCATCTTCATCTCCCACTACTCCTGTTGACGCCAAGGGCCTCTGTTAGATTTCGCTAGTCGTCTTTATTTTGAGCTTTTAAAAAAAATACTTCTTCATTCATCATCAACTACTTCGCGCATCATAATCCTCAGCCATGTAGGCCTGGGTGTTCCAATTCTTCTAGTGCCTTGTGCAGCCCAGTTGAAAGTTTGGGGAACTAATCTCTCTTGGGGAGTGCGAAGAGCATGACCAAACCATCTCCATCACCCCTCATCATGATTTCATCCACATATGGTACTCGTGTAATCTCTCTTATAGTTTCATTTTTAATCCTGTCTTGCCAATTAAATCCCAAGATTCTTCTAAGGTCCTTTTTCTCAAATCTATAAAATCTGTTGGATATTGTTTAATTGTCATACTATGACTCTTGTCCATACAGTAACACCGATCTCACTAAACTGATATATAGTCTGATTTTCATATGTAATTTCAGTCGATTTGATTTCCAAATTTTACTTCATGGCCATTGTCTGATTTGCTTTTTTTCAATCCTCAAACAAAAGGAACACAATAGATTGGTAAAATCGCTAGATAAAGAAACGAATAAAAGAGGTGGAGCCGCAACTTCGTGAAAAGGAATGATTTAGTAAAAGATCCGATTGAGAAACTACGAAATGACTCTTTAAAAATGATGTAAATCAAAGCGTGATCAAGAGGCGAAAGCCTTACTGAAAAGAAAAGAAAAAAATATCTAGAGAAAACTAGTTTTCTGCAAACAAAACTTTCCAAAGCTCAACTTGCTTAACCCATCCTAGTTCTGTTTTTTTTTTTTTTTTTTTTTTTTACATCGCGTGAGAACCAAAACTGCGCAAAACTGCAGTGAAA
>NC_090741.1:43176401-43181401 GCF_036898095.1 Palaemon carinicauda | reverse complement strand
AATTAAAGATTCATAAAATTCAAAGAATAAGTAAAGCCTGGGTTATATAAGTTGGTTGGGTGGGATATTGGTAGAGGAAAGAACAGAAGCAGGAAGAGAGTTCCAGAAACTACAGGGTGAAGAGAACAATACCAAACCCAACTTTTGTCTTTCTCCAGGTACCAGTTTACAAAACGCAATACGAAACGCAGTACGTCCAAACACCCGTGTACGAGATCCAGTACGAGACTCAGGTGCAGATCAAACAACAACCGACGTACGTGCCCCAGTACGTCACGAACTTGGTCTTCAACACGCAGGTTCACCACGTCACCCAATTCCAGACCGTCACTCAAACGCAGTTCCAGCCAGTGTACAAAACTCAGACGGAGGTTGTCCCGCAATACGTCACCCAGACGGCGTACGAGACGCAGTTCCTGACGCAGACGGCCTTCCAGACGGTGTTCAGCACGCAGGTGCAGCCCCAGTACGTCACCCAGACGGAGTTCGTCACCGAGACGCAGTTCCAGACGCAGGTCGTCCAGTCTTACGTCACGGTGACCGAGACGGAGGAGGCCTTCAATACGGTGTGTCCCGAGGGCGGCGGCAATGCTTACTACGGAGGGTATAGCAAGTGAGGAAGAGGAGGAGGACTTCGAGACGAGGAAATGTGAACCGAGAAGGAGAGGGGGAGATTTGGCGTAGAGGGGAATTGTGTACAAATAGAAAGCTATACAGATATGGCACACACACACTTTCACTTTTTAATGGCTGCTTTTCTGGTCCTATACTGGCAAGGGGGCCCATACTCTCAACAGGACGTTGTACCGAATTCAAATGACCATTACCCTGAGGCATCATTTGTTTACTTGTAATAATTAATTTCTAATTTGTTATATAGGGATCTGCTGCGTATTTTATAAATAAAAATTGAATAGAATAAAAATAATGTATAAAATGACTTGTTTTGATCCCATAGATTAGATTAAGATAAACCTCGAGAGACTTTTGTGCTCAAGAGAATCGTTTTTACTCAATTATATATTTTTTCTTTTTTCTTTTATTTATTTGCTTTTGTTAAAGAATTCAAAACTTTGAGCATCAAGATTACAATAATAAAATTATGAAAATGTTCAACAAGAAAAATATCTGAACTGTAAAGTATTCTACAAATCCCTTTCCAAGGGGCTAGTGATATGAATGCACTTCTTGCGATAAACTAGACATTACTTCGATATATTTACGGCATAACTTTGATTCTTATCTGCACTTGATTTTTTATCTTTTACCATATCTCTTTTGCTGCAATTTTTTTTTCATCTTTGTCCAATCAATTTCAACTTTTGCCGTATATTGCAATTTCGGGATTCCCTCCACCAAGTCCACCTGAACTCTGAAAGGTCTAACCGGCCCTGGCGCCGTGTTATAGGTTCCAAATTAATAAATCCATTCCAAATCCGTATTCCAGAAGTATTTTACCATTCTTGGTTAAAGATTACTTTCCTTTTTCCTCCATGATTTTTCCAATTTCCTTTGTGTCTGTTATTAATAGTGGTATTAAGTTACCCGTCTCATCTTTAGCTTCTTCAATAATCATAAAAAAAAAGTTGTCATCTTGATGGTTTTTGCAAAGGAAATCCTAACCAACCCTTGTCTTGATGTCGAATGGCAGTAGTCCAACTAGTCAAGTAGCCTAAGAGCTTTATTTCGAGAGAGAGAGAGAGAGAGAGAGAGAGAGAGAGAGAGAGAGAGAGAGAGAGAGAAAGCATTACAATACATAATGAGATGGATAACCGGGAAGACCCATCCGCTATTTGCTACCTCTTAACTTTTCTTTTGATGCAAGCAAATGGGTAACATAATGGAAAATAAAGTAAGTTGGAAAATTATAAGAAATTCAAATGCTAATAGAAATTTGATTTGATAAAGAGATAAAGAAAGGAACGCAGGCAACCTTTACTTTTATATTAGTAATATATATATATATATATATATATATATATATATATATATATATATATATATATACATACAAATAATGTGTGTGATATACATTTATGAATAATATATTTTTGTAGAGGGAGTTACAGAAACAAGGGAGATAAAGCAGAGCATCAGTCAATAAGGCATTTACCGTGTAATTGTTATAGTAGGTAGGAATATACCTTCAAAGAAATAAATTTCGTGGCTTCACCATCGATCAGTGAAAACTTCATATCAACTTCACCTGCAGCAACGCGTCAACTATCCTAACATAACCTGCACTAACTCACACATTTCCAACAATGTATTTATTGATTTTTATATTTTCATTTTTGATTAGGCTGTAACATGTATTTTATGCCTTAATTTTGATTTGACTCTTCTTTCCCACCGTTATTCCTTCTATCAAAGGCATCCTCGTCCACCAAACCTCTTCTCTCCATATCATCCTTCATCTTATCTCGCCATCTAATTCTCTGCCTCCATCTTGATCTGCTCATAACAGGTCTCTCCAGAGCCCTCCTCCACTCCTCCACCATCTATCCTCACCCTGTGCCCACACCATCTCAGTCGTGACACTCTTATTATCTCTGTAATCTGTACTATGCCTGCCATTCTTCTTTACTATGCCTGCCATTCTTCTTGTTTCATTATTTTAAAATCTTTCAAGCAAAGATATCCCAATAATCCACCTCAGCATTTTCATCTCTGTTCTCTCAAGCTTTGCTTTCTCTTTTCGTCTCAAAGTCCACGTTTCCAACCCATACATTAACACAGGTCTTATTACTGTGCTATAGATCTTGACTTTTAGCTTGATTAGCATTCTCTTATCACATATCACTCCTGTTACCTCCCTTCACTATTCTCAACTTCAACCTCACATCTCCCTTCCTGACTTATAGTAGATCCAAAATATTTATTTTAATGCTGTTAATGTTCTTAAAACTTTTTTATTTTAATTGTTAATAACTTCTCTTATTTCCTTGTTTCCTTTTCTCACTGGGCTCTTAGAAGTGAATGAGGTAGTTGAATGAATGGATCAGAGTATTTTGAAGTGATAATTTAGGATCATTTGTAAAGAATGTAAAACAATATTTCGATACAGAATCCATAATTCTGAAGTGTTAGGAAGTAAGAGGGAAGGAGGCACTCGGAAGCATTAGATATTCTGAAGTGTTAGGAAGTAAGAGGGAAGGAGGCACTCGGAAGCATTAGATATTCTGAAGTGTTAGGAAGTAAGAGGGAAGGAGGCACTCGGAAGCACTAGATTTATAGCATGAAAGATGCAGTTGTAAGGTAAGACCATAATATACGGAATGTGCAAGACTGCGTGAAAGGCAGTTACATTGATGATGAAGCTTCATTTGAGTGTATAGGAAGCTATGCGTGTTCGCTTATCTTTTCTCTGGGATAACTTTTAATTTTTATATTTATTTTTATTATTATTATTATTATTATTATTATTATTATTATTATTATAATTTTATATACATATATATATGTATATATATATATATATATATATATTATATATATATATATGTATATATATAAAATGTCTATACACACATACATGCATGTATTAGAAATACTCATTTATTACGATAATGCCATTATATATGTCACAAGTATCCTTCAATTTTTCCACAATACTTGAATGTATACAAGCAGTCATGTGCAATAGTTGTTAGCCTCGCCTTACCAGGCGTGTAGTCTAATCATATATAAATACACACACGCTCATATATCTATGCACTTTTGCTTGCTGAAGTACACTGCAGGATTGCAAGAAGAGAATGCAGTGTTGAAAGACCGACGGACGGCAGATATTATTGGTCACACTTGCTTATTTCGAGAAGCGCAAAGCTGCAATGTCTTGTCTTGTCAGTAAAGGTGACATCGGCTGGGTGTCTGTGGAAGGAGCTAGTACATAACTCGATGATATATGTTTGGGAATGTATTGATGGTTTTGGGCGATTTTGAAATCGTGTAGGTCTTGTAACATTGATGGAGAAATAAAATTAATAGAAACAAACTCATACACATTTGAATACGTGTAAACAATTATATACAGTATACTTTATAGATTTATATGCACATATATATTATATATATATATAAAGTTTTTCTTCCCAGTAATGGGCGAGAAAACAAATTAATAGTAACCGCAGTAGCCTATTCATATTTTAACTAGTGGGAGAGGGATATGCCATTCATGAAGAAAACTTCCGCATCAAAAGCAGTCGACGCGAATATGTATGTCTCTCTCTCTCTCTCTCTCTCTCTCTCTCTCTCTCTCTCTCTCTCTCTCTCTCTCTCTCTCTCTCTGTATATATATATATATAAATATGTATCTATATATATATACGTATATATACATATATATATATATATATATATATATATATATTATATATATATATTATATATATATAATGTCTCTCTCTCTCTCTCTCTCTCTCTCTCTCTCTCTCTCTCTCTCCTCTCTCTCTCTCTCTCTCTCTCTCATATATATATAATAGATATATGTATATATATTTATGTATATATACATACATACATACATATATATTTATATATATATATTATATATATATATATATATATATATATATATATCAGTGCGTTAGTATAACTAATTAATTTGCAATATAAGGAATATAATTCCCAAATATCATTCGAGCTCGTACAATGCCTGAAATAAATAAATCTACTGTGTAATAGTAGTAAGAAAAACATATCTACAAATAGAATAACCTTTATATTTCATGAACTGAAAAAAGTTGCAAAAGCACAAGATTTCAAATAGGGTGAATGCAATTGATTGTTTATCCAAGAGTCCAAATATATTTTTACCAAATTAATATTTGTTAAAGAGAATGTGTAATAGTTCCTCGGAGTTCCGTGACCGCTATTATTATTTTTGTTTGAGTATTATCATTGTTTGTTATTCATTAGTATTGTCTGACTCGTATTCTCTTCTGTTCGAAGGTTTCTGGCTTCTCTTGTATAAACCATTTGACCATTGAATAAAATTA
>NC_090741.1:43166401-43168901 GCF_036898095.1 Palaemon carinicauda | reverse complement strand
AGAGTAGACAAAATAAAATTGATCGGGTGGTATAAGGAAGATGGTACTCGGAATGGGTGGTGTGGGAAAGATTGAAAGGGTGGCAAATGTAGATTTGATGATTATATGATTCAAAGATTAGATTATGTGAAAAGATGAGTCACATTGTTTAGAGATGGTATGTTCTTTTGTAGAAGTTTGAGATGTTGAACTGACATTTTATATCCTGTGGAAGCATTAGGGCGATATTAATTCTTTTGGAAGCCCTAGAAGGTGGAAGGTGAATGAGATCTAGAATATACAGGTGATGGGCTATACTTAAAAAAATGCCGTTACAAACAAGAAAAACGGTAGAAATCCTGGAATAAATGTTGCCGTTTTTAAACGGATATATTGACTTTAATGAGTGATATTACGGTCACCAATCCGTGAAAGATAATAATAGAGTAGGGTAAAAAATTACGGTCGCCTGTATTTCCCTGAGATATTTTTACGGGAATTTCCGATTGAAATTGACGGTTTTTTATAAGTGTAGTTGAAGTTCGTTATGAATGGCGCAATGATTGTAATAGGCGTTAACACACATTGCTGATGAGGCTACTGTGTAGGTATAGATAGAGCAGGGTAAAAATTACGGTCGCCTGTATTTCCCTGAGATATTTTTACGGGAATTTCCGGTTGAAATTACGGTTTTTTTTAAAGTGTAATTGAAGTTCGTTTGAATGGCCGCAATGATTGTAATGGGCGTTAACACATTGCTGATGAGGCTACTGTGTAGGTATAGAAATTGTCTTTTATTGATGAGTGCTGTCTTGAATTCGATAGATAAGTCTTTGAATAATTAAATTTATGGTTTCATGAAGTTGTGAACCATATTGTCAAACATTTTTGAGTTTTTATTCAATATTTATACTTTAATCTTTAGATTATTACTAATGTCTTTTGTTTCCAAAATCCCCTAACCTAAATCTGATTTATTCCAGTGTCAATGAAAATGATGGAACAATTTGAAGGGTTAGAAATTATTATCATGGTCGAAATCCTGTATTATTAATTATTAATTATTATTTTATTGATTAATAATTATTATTAATTATTGATTATTAATTATTAATTTTTAATTATTATTGTTTTGTATGGGATCTCATTCGGATTGTAGGGTGGTTTTGTATATGTATTACAAAAATAGATAATCAAGTTATCAGTTGATTATCAAATATTTATCCCATTACCGACAACTGATTCTGTCGAGTTTCCATATAACTTCAATTTCTCACCATAATATGACAAAATTATTTCTAGTTCCCATTACCTCGTATTTTGCAATACTTATGCAACGAAGCTTCCCCACTTGTATTTATAAAATGAAAAATAAACTTTTGAACTTTTTCCATGGTACATTCGGTAATCTTTTTAATATTTTTATAAAACGGTCATGAAATAATGATTGAGTGATCGAGCCAGTTTGTCATGCGGAATGATTCGGGCCTTGCATGGACAAAATTCCTATAATTTATCAGATAGAAGAAGGCATAACATGTATGGCGGAATCCTTTGAAATGTCATTTTCAATAGCATGTGGTTACGTAACATACATTGCAATCAAATTCTTCATACCTTGTAAGCTTGGCATACCTTTATTCTTATTCTTATATGAATTTATTGTTTATAGTGTTACTATAATTAATGGATGTTTGTCCAGATATTTAGGATTATTGTGGCTGTCCGTACGTCTTTCTTTATTTTTTTTTATCTATAAATAGATTAGAAACAACCAATAGGTTTGAAAATTTAAATGAATTTTATGCAAATAGTATTATGAAATAAAAAAATGTTTTATTTACACATACAATACGCACGTACTGTATACAGTATATATGCACTTGAAAAATTTGCCGTAAAAAAAAAAACGGTAAAAATCCTGGAATAAAGGTTGCTAGGCATTTACCGTTTTAATAACGGATGTATTGACTTTATGGAGTGATAATATGGTTACTAATCCCGTAAAATATCATAACAAAAGCAGGGCAATAATTGCGATCACTTTATTGTACTGAAATAAGGCCGAGAACAGTATATTTTTTACGGAGAGTTTTCTATTAAAATTAAGTTTTTTAACAGCATATATATATACATCATATATATATATACATATATATATATATGAATATATATATATAATATATATATATATATATATATATATGTGTGTGTGTGTGTGGTTATTATATATATATGTATGTATGTATATATATATGTATATATATTACGGAGAGTTTCCTATTAAAATTACGTTTTTTAACAGTGTATTATATATATATATATATATATATATATATATATATATATATATATATTTGTATATGTATATGTATATATATGTGTATATATACATATATATATATTATATATATACTGTATATATATGTATATATATACTGTATATATGTTGTATTTATGTTATATATATATATATACTATATATATATATATATATATATATATTATATATATCGTGGTT
>NC_090741.1:43142680-43150180 GCF_036898095.1 Palaemon carinicauda | reverse complement strand
AGAGAGAGAGAGAGAGAGAGAGAGAGAGAGAGAGAGGCATTTTATATTTCATAATCTCAAAATATTTATATTGTTTACTAAAAGCTCTCCCTCCCATTCTTATCCTTCTTTTAGTTAAGGTTTCGGGGCCAGGGATAACTTGTGCTGTTGTCCTAAGTACACACACACACACACACACACACACACACACACACTTAAAATTTTCTTAATGTGTACTTCTTTATCTGGAGAATTCTGAAAGAAACAGGTTTACAGTAAATTTCCTCAACAGAAGCTGTTTCTTATGCCTCATCATAATGTGTATTGAATTTTAAGTATATTTACGAATGTTTTTCTGTAACTTTAGTTTACACACCTGAAATAATCTACAATTTTTGAGATATTACAAGGCTTTCAGAAAGCCAATGATTAAACACAATTAGGCTGCGTAAATTACAGGTACATTAGGATATTGTTGAAAAGAATGGTATTGAGGGAGGTGTCTATCCAATTATCGAGAAATTTTGCTTTTGTATAACCAAAAAAATGTCTGATTAGTAATAATATTGACGAAAGTAGCTAACTTCACTTACTTAGTGATGATCTTAAACTTTACTATAGTATACCTTCAAAATAGTAATCGAACCGTTTTCTATATTGTCAAACCTGACAGTAAAAGAAAACGTTAAAAGAATTTCGCCAAGGCGGAAGTGAATGCACCACGCCCTGGCCACGATCATCTTCATTGGGAAAGTGCGGCAATGACAAAGCCATAATCGAAAACGCATTGCTTCACCTTATGGTTATAATAAACAGAAAGACATTCATAAATCTCCAGATGCGTCAGAGGATGGCAGAGATGAGACTGCGAAAAGATTTAGATGACTTTCGTTCGTTCCACACAAATAGAGCTCTGGTGATTACTTTACTTTTTAGAAGTTTTGAAAGAATCTTCGTTTTTCGAAAAGGTATTGTTCTCCGTCTGATTTTCAATTTGGTTTAGCATCTTTTCCCTGCATTATGTAATTTAATTTCAAGCTTTTAATGCTTATGTTGGGATATAGATCATAAAGACCTGTGGTAAATCACTGGTTAGTTTATGGCTGCATTGGCTTATAAGTAATTGAAGTAAATTTCATCGAAATTAAGTTAGGTCATTTCTTTCTGCTTCATTCTGATTTTTAGGATGAGGTAGCTCTTCCTAACGCTCCACAGATGTAATTTGACATATTAAATGTCGACCACCCAAATCCTGGCCAGGCCTCATTCTCATTATTCTAGATTATAGTTCCAAAATTAATTAATTCCATTATCCCCTGAGTGACTAAAAGATGTATAATACTACAGTATTGTCTCCATCAAGCGACTGTCATTTCACTGATGAGGTAAATGGACAAAAAACTTCCATAGTTGCAGAGCTCTTCCTTTCACCCTTCTAACAGTATATCGAATTCGTAAATAAAAGATCTCCCAAAAATCAGGCATGATAGACATAATTAGAAAAATGTCTGAAATTGGACTTCTGTACTCAAGTGAGAACAGATCAGCTTTGATGAGATTCATAGAAAATTAGTATGGGAAAAGAGAGCAGAGAATGTCACATTTGGCCATGAATTATATGAAGCACCGATCAAACTGCTTGCCTTTATTCATGACTTCCGCACACAATATACTTAAGTTGGAGCAAATGCTTTTTTGTTGACCAGGCGGACATGAGTCTTTTTATAGTTTATTTATGACGTATTTGTTTTTTATATTGTTAATAGTTTATATATGACATGTCTGTTTTGACGTTGTTACTTATTTTAGAATGATTTATTGTTAATTTGTTCTCTTCATTTATTTATTTCCTTATTTCCTTTCCTCACTGGGCTATGTTTCCCTGTTGGAACCCTTGGGCTTAAAGCATCTTGCTTTTCCAACTAGGGTTGTAGCTTGGATAATAATAATAATAATAATAATAATAATAATAATAATAATAATAATAATAATAATAATAATATGTGGGGCGTGAACCAAAGTGCTCATGAGTAGAAGAGAGTGCATGACTGGAACAGCTCTGAATCTTTCAACAAAAGTAACCAAAATGATAACTATAGAACAGGAAGATAAGTCAGACTGGGGTTCAAGTCCCGCTCAAACTTGTCAGTTCCTCTGGTCGCTGCAATCTCACCATCCTTGTGAGCTAAGGATGCGGGGTTTTGGGGAGCCTATAGGTCTATCTGCTGAGTCATTAGCAGCCATTGCATTGCCCTTCTGGTCCTAGCTTGGGTGGAGAGGGGGCTTTGGGGCTGATCATATATATATATGGTCAGTCTGTAGGGCATTGTCCTTCATGCTAGGGTAATGTCACTGTCTCTTGCCTCTGCCATTCATGAGCGGCCTGTAAACCTTTAATTCCAATTTGGATATAATGACTGGTTAGTTTCTCGGTAGTGGTGTAAATAGCACGTCTATGTATAATAAGATCTTTTCAAGAACTGATACCTTTTTTTTTTTTTTTTTTTTTAATTTAAGTTTAAAATACTGATATGCTTAAGGGGATTAATTTTCTTAGTATCTTGTACATATTCTATCCTTAAATAATAAGTCCAATTCTTATTAAGTCATTCCTTATGAACCATGTATCCGTTTCACGTCATCTCTCATAATGCATGTTCCAAACTTCTAAATTATTATTATTATTATTATTATTATTATTATTATTATTATTATTATTATTATGAACCCTGAAATTTAGTCAGAAATTTCTTGTTTTATATAATAGATTAAAAACTATAAAGATAGTTTTTGAGAACTTCTTTTTTGTTCTCAAATGAGGATGAGAACTAAGCTTTTTCATGAATGTATTTTATTGATTGTGGTTTATCTAGCTTGGACAGCCAAAGGGTAACACATTATTATTATTATTATTATTATTATTATTATTATTATTATTATTATTATTATTATTATTATTATGAACCCTGAAGTTTAGTCAGAAATTTCTTGTTTTATATAATAGAATAAAAACTATAAAGATAGTTTTTGAGAACTTTCTTTGGTTTCAATTGAGGATGAGAACGAAGCTTTTTCATGAAGGTTCTTTATTGATTGTAGTTTATCTAGCTTGGACAACCAAAATATATCCTCATTATTATTATTATTATTATTATTATTATTATTATTATTATTATCAAACAACTTATATTAGTACCATATATGACTATCTATCAACTTGGTAAGCTTATTGCTAACTTAATAGAAGAAAACCTGTTGTTATGCTAATGAAAGATATATCGATCAATTTTGAGAAGTAGATATGGAAAATAACGTACATTAGAAATAGTGGAAGTGTGGGGCATACCCACTTATCCCCCTTTTGTGACTTCTCAAAGCCTTTCTCCAGATGACGTCTCTCCCAGTTTTTCTCTTCGTGGTGCTAGCGTTGGCAACATCAGCATCAGCTGATCCGGGCTATAAACAACGACCGCCGCGCTGTTACCCCAAGACAGAATATGTTACAGAATACCAGACTGAATATCAAGAGGTTTGTAACTTTGTGTCTGTTTTCCATGGAGTTTATATATTATGGATATATTATTTTATATTATATGTGAAATACTCTTTGCTGATTTCCACGAAATGCAAAATAAAAAAAAAAATTTCCCATCTACAAAGAAAAGTAGATTTGTCAGTTCTTATATGAATTGAAAATGATTGATTCTGTCATTTTCCTTTCCTCAGGTCCCCGTCTACACCACACAGTATGAGACGCAAGTAGTACCCACCACGCTGTACCAAACGCAGTACCAAACTGAATATCAGGTCCAGTACCAGACCCAGTATGTCCCTAAATACGTCACTCAGACGAAGTACACGACGCAGGTCAAGTACACCACACAGTTCCAAACGCAGTATCAGACCCAATACCAAACACAGTATGTCACGGAAACCCAGTACCAAACGCAATACGTCACTCAGACGCAATATCAGACACAGTACCAAACCGAAACACAATACCAAACGCAATACACTACTCAATATACCCCTCAGTATGTCACCACGACACAGTTACAGTATCAGACCCAATACACGACGCAAGTGCAACAGAATTACATCACCGTAACGGAAACGAAGCAGTCTTATAAGACAGTGTGCCCGAAGCCGTCATATGTGGGATATGGAAAATATTAGGAGTAACGGAGATGATTTGATGTTTTATATGAATTTTTTTTTCATTGTGGCCATGTTTGTAATAAAGTTCATTGAATTTTTCATGTTTAATTTACTTTTACACAACCTTTAGAGCAATGTAGATTATTCAATTTCTTATGCTGAAGATTGATAGTAGTTCATGAATGGGAAATCGATGATATTTTAAGAGCTGGTGATAGTGGATATAAACTGCAGTGGCTGGTGAAATAATCTGGCGCTTATTTAATTAGAAATTAAACTGAATTGTATGTATAGTAAGTTAACGAGGCTAAATATAAATCGTGAAGATAAAGCTCTGTAGTTTATAATAGGTTTTCGAAGAATGAAAGAGGAAGATGGCTCGGTCACATAGGGAGAATGAAGTACAGTTGGTTGGTAAAAGGCTTGTATTGCTGGCTGGATATTCTGAAAGAGTCCTTGAAATAAAAGGCCCTTAAAATCAAGAAGGAGCAAAAGTTCATGAAAGATGGTTTTGGCGCTTGCATTATATATATATAGTATATATATATATATATATATATATATATATATATATATATAATATGTATATACATATATATATATATACACAGTATATATATATAATATGTATATAAATATATATATACACAGTATATATATATATATATATATATATATATATATATATATATATATGTGTGTGTGTGTGTGTGTGTGTGTACCATTATATTATTTTATAATAAAGCTGTTAAAAGAAGAATGTTGTACTAACTTTTGCCTTGAAGTCACTGCTGTTTGGGTAATGTCATATTGATATATGCACACATTATATATTATATATATATATATATATATATATATATATATATATATATGTATATATGTATATATATATATGTATATATGTATGTGTGTATATTATATATATATATATATATATATATATATATGAGTGTGTGTGTGTATTTGTAAAGCTAATGGTCCCATGTAGGTTAGTTTATAGGACAATTGCTGCTTGCCTCACCATTAATATGGTCCAGTATTGTTTTCTGAGCGATCTGGAATGATTATATGCCTCAGGTGAATTAATTTGTGACATACAGTATATACATAGTATTTAATTCCCAGAGATGAGCCGATTGCTACTGGGACAAGTTTCCTCATCCTAAATTGATTAACGAGAGTTGTGACGTAGTTTCTAAAGGGAATAGCTTACAGGAAAGTAATTTCTATTTTAGACACATCGTAGAAGCTTTTTAATCTCTGAGGGTTTTATTAGTTTAGTCTGGAGCAATAGTTGAGAACTGAAATATATTTATATTATAATTTTGAGTAACATTAGATTACTACTTTTGCACCGGTAATGTGCTTTATTTACGTATTACCAAAGGGTCTTTTCAAGGGATGTCAGGATGCTAGAGAACTTCAAATCATTCATTCATTCATTCTTTGCAAGGTCTTTTCAGTACTTAGCTGTACCTGCTTTTTTGTGATCTACTTAAACACATGCCAGCTTCCTTTTCTTTATATATATATATATATATATATATATATATATATATATATAATATATATATATAATGTATATATATATATATATATATATATATATATATATATATATATATATATATATATATATATATATAACAGGGCCACTAACTGCAGGGTTCTGTTACGTTGCACGTGGACGTCGAAAGGCCGCAACAGGTTGTGGTGGCCGCTGCCGTAACGTCCCGGATTGGTGAACACCAGACTGGGGTTCAAGTCCCGCTCAAACTCGTTAGCTTCTTTTGATACTGCAACCTCACCATCCTGGTGAGCTAAGGATGGAGGCTTTGGGGGGAGCCTATAGGTTTATCTGCTGAGTCATCAACAGCCATTGCCTGGCCCTCCTTGGTCCTAGCTTGGGTGGAGAGGGGCTTGGGCGCTGATCATATATATATATATATATATATATATATATATATATATATATATATATATATGGTCAGTCTCTAGGGCATTGTCCTGCTTAATAGGGTAATGTCAGTGTCCCTTGCCTCTGCCATTCATGAGTGGCCTTTAAACCTTAAACGGTCCCAGCACCGGGTCTTATGGCTCAACGTCTATAAATCACATCAAATCGATTCTTTAAAAACTATTTCTTTTGATGCAGGAATGATATAGCATTACCGAACCCATCAATCCATATCAGATTGATTGAAGGTAAAATGCTCGCTAACTTTGATTGATTGATTTGAGGTGTTCTGGCATCCTGAAATCTAAGGTAATTGACGCCAATATCATTTATTATAAATAAAAAATAAGAGACTATTCAATCAAAACCATAAAAGCATAGATATTTCAAAAGTTAAATAGCTTTCAGAAGACCTGCTTCTGAATTAAATCTATAAATACCACTAACATGGTAAGGCACATCATGTCCAAGAATCTTGGCTAGGATGAACCTGCCATCCTCACCTCGAGCATCAAACAGATATCTATTTCTCTCCCTACTATATGTGGGCATTCGGTCAACAAATGCCTTACTGTCAAGAGTACCAAACAGTCGTTGCAATATGGCTGGTGTTGGGCAGTAAGCAGATATTCATGTGTCAACCGAGTATGCGGAGACGACAAAGAGTAGTTTTCCTCTTTCGGGGCATCATGTTATACTTTCAGGGCTATAAGAAGTCACAATTTCTTTAATTAACCCCCCCTCCTCTCTCTCTCTCTCTCTCTCTCTCTCTCTCTCTCTCTCTCTCTCTCTCTCTCTTTATATATATATATGTATATATATATATATATATATATATATATATATATATATATATATATATATATATATATATATATATATATAATTATACCGCCAACTTTTACATATTTCCTTCAAACTAAAATTAGATAATCTCAAAATACTCACAATATATATTTTTCTCCTAAATGATAATAATGATGATAATGATAATAATACTAATAATACTAATAATAATAATGATAATAGTAATAATTGTTGTTGTTATTATTATTATTATTATTATTATTATTATTATTTTTATTATTATTATTAGTAGTAGTAGTATTTATTTAACTTCTTTTTTATCAAAATCATAATAATGATTATATTATTAATGTTTATATTGGTAAAAACATGAATAATATTTTTTTCTTTTATTCAGAAAATTTAATTTTTAGTTGAGGTAAGCTAACCCAATAATGATAGTAATACTCCCAATGATAATACCCTGTACTATCACTACTAATATTGATATTGATGATAATACAAGATGCTGTTAATGATGTTAATTTATAGTTATAATGATAATGATGATAACTATATATCTTGAGATTGAATTAAAGGAAAAATTATAATAAAAG
>NC_090741.1:43110180-43130180 GCF_036898095.1 Palaemon carinicauda | reverse complement strand
ATTACCCTTTTCAGTTTTTTCCCTTATATTCACATTTCATTTAGATGTTGGGGAGTTGTATTAACAGCAACTTCATAAACTGCCACCTTTAATTACTTCTTGCAAACACCCTTTTACCTTCCTTGCTAATGCTATTCTAAAGCACGCCTTTGTTCATCCTACTATCATCGTTCTTAACAATTATCATACATATAAAAACTGCTTTTTCTCTCTCCACCGTTCATAAAAGACATTCATTGTCCCATCTTCCATATTAACATACATTTGCCCCATCATCTTAGTTTCCCCTTATAATGAGGATAATGGGAAAGTCCCCTGCAATGTGTTCGTCAACGATTTATTAGTTAAATAGAGCAGCATTTTGGCGCTGATATACTGAAAGTCCTATCTTGTTAAGGAAAGGCACTTATTGTGTGCGTGTATATATATATATATATATATATATATATATATATATATATATATATATATATAATGTATATATATATAGAAATACATTATGTATATATATATATATATATATATATATATATATATATAGTATGTATGTATTTGTATATACTGTATGTGGATGTGTGGAGTAACAGATAAAGAAAGTGACTATGATTAGAAGGTAAATTAGAATTCCCTTTTAAAATTATTTTATTATGAATATTGGTGTTATATTAGTATGGTTATTATTATTATTATTATTATTATTATTATTATTATTATTATTATTATTATTATTATTATTACCATCCCAATCAAATAAATGAAAATGAGTAAAATAACCAAGCCTGACAAGATCATAAAATATACATAATCATCACCATAAGCCATTAAAGGAAAAGATACTGTGCATGACGGTATAATGTTAGCATCATTGACTCCGACTGCCACTTCTTTTTAAACCCAGCCTCTTTTGATTAAGCCACTCACAGTAAAGTTGATATTACATAATGCAATCTTAACTTGAAGGCAAAAGGGAAAGTTATTTATAAACCGCTAAGAAAAAATATCTCATCCTTTTCGAAAGAAAGTAGTAAGACACTTATCGTAAGATTAAACAGAAGAAAGTCTAGTCCGTTTCGGTACAATCTCCATCCTTTTTTTTTCTTTTTTTTTTTTTTTAATCTCCTTTGGCAGATTATTTCATTTCGTCTTCCTTTTCTCTTTTACAGTATATTCTATAAAGATGAGATGAAAAAGGTATTATATTTTTTTATGACATTTCAGAGAAGATTTTTTTTAAAAACAATAATGAAAAATGTTTTATAATCGACGTGGAAAAAAGAAAAAAAAAATGATCGTCTTATGATTTTTGTCTGTTTACCAAAACATCAACTCTAAGTAATCACCACATCTATGACATTTTTTTTCTCTCTCTGTGAAAGTTTCAGATTCTACTAATGATTTGAATTCCGTTAATGGTATGAGTATTTGATGCGTAATTTATGTTTTGTTAAGAATTATGCCAATAAATTATTTGTTATTGGCGTGAAATTTTGTCTAATTGCTGATTTTATTCTTCGTTGGACCTGCATTGTTAAATTTTCAGGTTAATTTTATTGATATTTTATCTATATTCGATATTCTTTATCGTTGATATGTATATACTATTTTTACATTGATTTAGGAACTATGATATCTAATACAGGATCTTTAGCATTTGAGTTTAATGAAAGATTGAAAAAAACAAACAAACCGGACAATGGATAGGTTAAGTAAAATTTAGAAATCAAATCGCCTGAAATTACATATAAAAGTTAGGCTATATATCAGTTTAGTGAGATCAGTGTTACTGTATGGACATGAGTCGTGGTATGACAATGAAACAATATCCGATAGATTTAGTAGATTTGTGAACAAAGCCCTCAGAAGAATATTGGGAGTTAAATGGCAGGACAAGATTAGAAATGAAACTATAAGAGAGATTACTCGAGTACCATATGTGGATGAGATCATGGTGAGGGGTAGATGGAGAGGGTTTGGGCATGCTCCTCGCACTCCCTAAGAGAGATTAGTCTACCAAACTTTCAACTGGGCTCCACCAGGCACTAGAAGCGTAGGAAGACCCTGGCCTACACGGCTGAGGACTATGAAGCGTAAAGTAGGAGATGGTTATTGGAGCAGATAGAGACGACTGGCGAAATCTAACCGAGGCCCTTTGCGTCAATAGGCGTAGGAGGAGATGATGGTGATAATGAAGTAAGCATTCACATGTCAGGTTTGTCTTTTGAATGAATGCAACATATCGGTACTTTATCGATACATTGTGAGATCACTAAAAATAAAGTGAATTATAACTTATTATAACTTCCTCAGAAATGTGTTAAGTTAATAAAACTAAAGAGGAAAGAAAATCATGAAGGAATATGTCGGCAAGTCTAGATTTAATAGAAATAGTTGCCTAAGTTAACGAATTAAGCTAAATTTATGTTTCGGATACTCGTTACTACACTTGTAGACATTCACATATTTTAACGCAAATTGACACCGAGGGAACTTGAAACTATCAACTTTATTTTTAGGAATTTAGTTTACTCAGAGTACACTGTTAGAAAAAACGTAATTTTAATCGGAAATTCTCCGTAAAAATATATGGTACTCAACCGTATTTCAGTAAAATACAGGCAACTATAATTTTGCCTTAGATTGTTATGATCTTTTACGAGTTGGTGACTGTAATATCACTCTTTTACGTCAATATATCCGTTTTAAAAACGGTAAAAATCCTGGAATAAATGTTGCCAGACATTTACCGTTTTTTTATGCAAATTTTTAACAGTGTATGGAATTAATACTGTCGCTTTGGTTGAACAGCTGTTCGGTTGCTCCCTTTATGTTGACAAACACCTTTCATTTTATGGATGTTTCTCCACTTATCTTAATTTTTCAAATAACATATATGTTATTTCATCGTATTTCCGCTCTTAAAATATTCTTCTCTACCTTTCATCTTTTCCTTTCCATGTAAATGCCGATATTTGAACTACTGGTCCTTGTTATCTTATTTGGAAAGAAAGTAAACATGACTATTCCAATTTTCGTAGCGGACAAATAAATAGAAACCACATAACAGAAAACTTTTCTTTTTTATACGAAGTTTCGTCATCTTTGTTCTTAATGATAAATGATTTTATCGATTTTTTTATCAGGTTTGTTGAGACTCAGTTATTTTATTTTAGAGTTTTAATTTGTTTTCAAGGAAGATTGAATGGATGCAGAGTGGTTTGTTGGAGAGGTGGTTGAGATGGTGTTTGTATATATGCCTAAGGGTACATATTCGGCAACAAATACATGTATCTTCCATGTACATTTATTAATATATATATATATATATATATATATATATGTATATATATAAATATATATATATATATACACATATACACATACATACATACATACATACATACATATATATATATATATATATATATATATATATATATATATAAATATATCTATATATACACATATACATACATACACACACACATATATATATATATATATATATATATATATATATATATATATATATGTATATATATAATATATACATATATGTGTATATATACACATATATATAAATATATATATACATATATACATATGTATATATGTAGAGAGAGAGAGAGAGAGAGAGAGAGAGAGAGAGAGAGAGAGAGAGCCCTTTCAGCATTGTAGATCTATTTGAGGCAGCTAGACTAAACAATCGGAATGGAAATATGTGGAAAAATATCAAGCAAAATTTTTAAAGATTGTGCATGAAAAGAATACTTGAAAAGGAATACGAAGAACTGACCTTTTTCGAAAAATATAAAATAAAAATCAGACGCTAGATTTTTATATTTTACAAAATAGCCAATTGTATCATTTCCAAGCTTCTTTCGTGTCTTCAAAAATAGTTGATAGTTACAAGGCTATTTTCATATCCCAATTTGCTTTGAAATCTGTTAAAAGTTGCCAATGCGTCAATGCCGAAGCCTTTGTCCGAAACCAGTTAATATATTTATGATATATTTACATCATCATCATCATAATCATAATCAGCCCTTACTATTCCACTGCAAGACAAGGCCTCAATCATGTTCTTCCAATCACGTCTGTTTATGGTCTTTCTATGCCATTCTATACCCGCAAATTTTCTTAGTTCGTCAATCCATCGTCTTTTCTTCCTTACCCTGCTTCTATTGCAATCTGTAGGGACCCATTCGGTTGCTCTTAATGTCCATTTATTACCTGTCATTCGCATTATATGTCCTGCTTATTTCCATTTCTTACTAATTATCCTTATCATGTCTGACGGAGATTAATTCAAGTCGTAGTGCCGGAAACTATTTTAATTACACCAATGTTATTCAGAAAATTTGCATTCAATAAATCATCCGTATCTCATCATCCAACTTGGCAAAAATTATCTTCTCTTAGCTGAATTATATGCCCTCTATATTCATCAAATTATCAACGCTAGCGTTATTCATTGAATGATTTACTAATTTCCGCTTAATCTCACATCTCTGATGAAATTTCTGTTACGGATTGAAAGTGTCAATAAGCCGTGATATGAAAGTAGTTAATTATCATGATTGATTAATTTTTTCGAACTTGAAAACAGATGGCGTTGATGGGGCTGTATTTTATCATCTCCGGAATTGTCAATTTCGTTATTAGCAATGAGAACTATTTTCATCATTTTTTTTCTTAGTTGGTGAGTTTAATTTCATTTTGATCTCGTTATTAGAAATTAGGTATCAACCTTATCAGTCTTGCCATTAGATATGAATTTATTTTATTGTTAGTCATAATAGTGTGAGTTTGTTATCACTATCTATATCAATAATTAGTTTATAGTTATTTTCACTCTATATATGAATAAAGCCTGCATAAATATCGCCTGTTTCCTAGGTAAGTGATGAAATCATAAGTTCTATTAATTTTATACTACTAAACAAAATGTTCATAAGCAGATCATTGAATCCCACTCACGATATCATTCACAACTAATTTTCGCATACTCATTGGCTTCCACCCCATTTTAGACCTTTCCCTCCTTCCTAGCGCCTATGAATTTTGCTCTTGTTTCACTAACCTAATGTCGTTCATTCGTTCCACATGTCTTAAACACCTCCAAATACCCTGATCCTATGGAGGTATAAGCTAACCGCCACATGATTCCCTGGAATGTCCACGGGCCTGCACTGACAATATTACCCTTTAAATACTAATTGGAAGACGGAAGGGTAATACCTCTGGGAAGAACACACAAACATACATACATACATACACACATATACTGTATATATATATATATATATATATATATATATATATTTAAGTGTAAAATCCACAGGAAACAGGAATATACAGGAATATACGAAAGTGCTTTGATACCTAATCTTTCACTTAACTGTTTCCTGTGGATTTTACACTTATATAATATGTATGTATATAAGTATGTATATATATATATATATATATATATATATAAATAAATAGATATATACACACACATGGTATGTGTGTGAATGTATACTGTTTATGTATGATATATGTATATATACATACATATTTATAAGTGCATGTGCACGTGTGTGTGAGTAATGTAATCTATTACCAAAATTTAACTCTCACTCTCTCTCTCTCTCTCTCTCTCTCTCTCTCTCTCTCTCTGTTCGACGTACCGTCATCCCTTTACCAAAAACGGCAAGTCATTTAAGATTCCCTTTCATCTTTCCATCCGGATCGTAATAGCATTGACGGATGATTCTGCAGTCCATTCAGAGCGTTGAGGATGGAATTTTTTACTTTGAGATTTTCTACAGACTGGAAAAACCTTCTTGAAAACTCTCTCTCTCTCTCTCTCTCTCTCTCTCTCTCTCTCTCTCTCTCTCTCTCTCTCTTTTAATATATGCTTTTATATACCTATATATGGATATGACATATATGAATTTATATACTGTATATATATATTTATATATATATAGCTTATGTATATATATACATATATATATATATATATATATATTTATACAGTATATGTGTGTATATATGTATATATAGACATATATATATATATATATATATACAGTATGGATAAATAACAACACAACATCGTGTTCAAATAGAAATAAATTTCTACCTCATACTTGGGATCGAACGCTAGTATATATGTGTGTATATGCATATATATACATACACACACACACACACATATATATATATATATGTATGTATATATACATATATACATAATGCTGTATATGTGTGTGTTTGTGATTAAGATATTCATGTATATGTATTCATTAATTAAATCCTAATAAGTATATATATATATATATATATATATATATATTATTATTATTATTATTATTATTACTTACTAAGCTACAACCCTAGTTGGAAAAGCAGTATGCTATAAGCCCAGGGGCTCCAACAGGGAAAATAGCTCAGTGCGGAAAGGAAAAAAGGAAAATAAAATATTCTAAGAAGAGTAACAACAATAAATATCTCCTATATAAACTATAAAAACTTTAACAAAACAAGAGGAAGAGAAATAAGATAGGAGAGTGTGCTCGAGTGTACCCTCAAGCAAGAGAACTCTAACCCAAGACAGTGAAAGGCCATGGTACAGAGGCTATGGCACTACCCAAGACTAGAGAACAGTGGTTTGATTTTGGAGTGTCCTTCTCCTAGAAGAGCTGCTTACCATAGCTAAAGAGTCTCTTCTACCCTTACCAAGAGGAAAGTGGCACTGAACAATTACAGTGCAGTAACCCCTTGGGTGATGAAGAATTGTTTGGTAATCTGTGTTGTCAGGTGTATGAGGATAGAGGAGAATATGTAAAGAATATGCCAGACTATTCAGTGTGTATGTAGGCAAAGGGAAAATGAACCGTAACCAGAAAGGAGGATCCAATGTAGTACTGTCTGGCCAGTCAAAAGACCCCATATATATATGTATGTATGCATATACAGTATATGCGAGTGTTTGGAGGAGGCATGGTAACGTAGTGTGCGTGAATTATTTTTTATTTTAGATTTTTTCTCAGTGACATCAGCAAAACCAGAAAAAACTCAACCATCATTATTATAAGGCAACTTGTTTCAAAATATTACACAACCGCTATTCGATGTTACCTTCCAAACAAATTACTTCACACACTAATAATCTCCGGTCAATGTTATAACTCCGTAAAGTTCAAATGATCTTCCAACGTAAACTCATTTTATATTACTGCTGTAATTTCCCAATAATTTGTAACAACGGTTTCAGCGGTGATAGGTGGAAAATTACCTGTATTTGTTTATTTAATGATTTTATCTTGTAAATCGAGTCGGTTGCATAACATTTAGAAGGCAAAGTCGCATATTTATCTTACTGCTTTGTGGCTATTTCTCGCTAAATCCAGTAAATGCAAGTTCTAAGCTTTTTGTTAACCTTAATGATGTTGATTATCGTTTGCTCGGGAGTAAAAAGTTAAGTGACTATTTCTAGCTCTATCCAGTAAATGCAAGTTCTATGCTTTTTTATTGACCTGAGTAATGTTTATTATCGTGGGCCCGGGGGTAAAAGGATAGGGTGACTATTTCTTGGTCTATCCAGTAAATGCAAGTTCTATGCTTTTTTATTGACCTGAGTAATGTTTATTATCGTGGGCCCGGGGGTAAAAGGATAGGGTGACTATTTCTTGGTCTATCCAGTAAATGCAAGTTCTATGCTTTTTTATTGACCTGAGTAATGTTTATTATCGTGGGCCCGGGGGTAAAAGGATAGGGTGACTATTTCTTGGTCTATCCAGTAAATGCAAGTTCTATGCTTTTTTATTGACCTGAGTAATGTTTATTATCGTTTGCCCGGGGGTAAAAGGATAGGGTGACTATTTCTTGGTCTATCCAGTAAATGCAAGTTCTATGCTTTTTTATTGACCTGAGTAATGTTTATTATCGTGGGCCCGGGGGGTAAAAGGATAAAGTGACTATTTCTTAATATATCCAGTAAATGCAAGTTCTATGCTTTTTTATTGACCTGAGTAATGTTTATTATCGTGGGCCCGGGGGTAAAAGGATAGGGTGACTATTTCTTGGTCTATCCAGTAAATGCAAGTTCTATGCTTTTTTATTGACCTGAGTAATGTTTATTATCGTGGGCCCGGGGGTAAAAGGATAGGGTGACTATTTCTTGGTCTATCCAGTAAATGCAAGTTCTATGCTTTTTTATTGACCTGAGTAATGTTTATTATCGTGGGCCCGGGGGTAAAAGGATAGGGTGACTATTTCTTGGTCTATCCAGTAAATGCAAGTTCTATGCTTTTTTATTGACCTGAGTAATGTTTATTATCGTGGGCCCGGGGGTAAAAGGATAGGGTGACTATTTCTTGGTCTATCCAGTAAATGCAAGTTCTATGCTTTTTTATTGACCTGAGTAATGTTTATTATCGTGGGCCCGGGGGTAAAAGGATAGGGTGACTATTTCTTGGTCTATCCAGTAAATGCAAGTTCTATGCTTTTTTATTGACCTGAGTAATGTTTATTATCGTTTGCCCGGGGGTAAAAGGATAGGGTGACTATTTCTTGGTCTATCCAGTAAATGCAAGTTCTATGCTTTTTTATTGACCTGAGTAATGTTTATTATCGTGGGCCCGGGGGTAAAAGGATAGGGTGACTATTTCTTGGTCTATCCAGTAAATGCAAGTTCTATGCTTTTTTATTGACCTGAGTAATGTTTATTATCGTGGGCCCGGGGGTAAAAGGATAGGGTGACTATTTCTTGGTCTATCCAGTAAATGCAAGTTCTATGCTTTTTTATTGACCTGAGTAATGTTTATTATCGTTTGCCCGGGGGTAAAAGGATAGGGTGACTATTTCTTGGTCTATCCAGTAAATGCAAGTTCTATGCTTTTTTATTGACCTGAGTAATGTTTATTATCGTGGGCCCGGGGGGTAAAAGGATAAAGTGACTATTTCTTAATATATCCAGTAAATGCAAGTTCTATGCTTTTTTATTGACCTGAGTAATGTTTATTATCGTGGGCCCGGGGGTAAAAGGATAGGGTGACTATTTCTTGGTCTATCCAGTAAATGCAAGTTCTATGCTTTTTTATTGACCTGAGTAATGTTTATTATCGTGGGCCCGGGGGTAAAAGGATAGGGTGACTATTTCTTGGTCTATCCAGTAAATGCAAGTTCTATGCTTTTTTATTGACCTGAGTAATGTTTATTATCGTGGGCCCGGGGGTAAAAGGATAGGGTGACTATTTCTTGGTCTATCCAGTAAATGCAAGTTCTATGCTTTTTTATTGACCTGAGTAATGTTTATTATCGTGGGCCCGGGGGTAAAAGGATAGGGTGACTATTTCTTGGTCTATCCAGTAAATGCAAGTTCTATGCTTTTTTATTGACCTGAGTAATGTTTATTATCGTGGGCCCGGGGGTAAAAGGATAGGGTGACTATTTCTTGGTCTATCCAGTAAATGCAAGTTCTATGCTTTTTTATTGACCTGAGTAATGTTTATTATCGTGGGCCCGGGGGTAAAAGGATAGGGTGACTATTTCTTGGTCTATCCAGTAAATGCAAGTTCTATGCTTTTTTATTGACCTGAGTAATGTTTATTATCGTGGGCCCGGGGGTAAAAGGATAGGGTGACTATTTCTTGGTCTATCCAGTAAATGCAAGTTCTATGCTTTTTTATTGACCTGAGTAATGTTTATTATCGTGGGCCCGGGGGTAAAAGGATAGGGTGACTATTTCTTGGTCTATCCAGTAAATGCAAGTTCTATGCTTTTTTATTGACCTGAGTAATGTTTATTATCGTGGGCCCGGGGGTAAAAGGATAAAGTGACTATTTCTTAATATATCCAGTAAATGCAAGTTCTATGCTTTTTTATTGACCTGAGTAATGTTTATTATCGTGGGCCCGGGGGTAAAAGGATAGGGTGACTATTTCTTGGTCTATCCAGTAAATGCAAGTTCTATGCTTTTTTATTGACCTGAGTAATGTTTATTATCGTGGGCCCGGGGGTAAAAGGATAGGGTGACTATTTCTTGGTCTATCCAGTAAATGCAAGTTCTATGCTTTTTTATTGACCTGAGTAATGTTTATTATCGTTTGCCCGGGGGTAAAAGGATAGGGTGACTATTTCTTGGTCTATCCAGTAAATGCAAGTTCTATGCTTTTTTATTGACCTGAGTAATGTTTATTATCGTGGGCCCGGGGGTAAAAGGATAGGGTGACTATTTCTTGGTCTATCCAGTAAATGCAAGTTCTAAGCTTTTCTATTGACCTGAGTAATGTTTATTATCGTGGGCCCGGGAGTAAAAGGATAAAGTGACTATTTCTTAATATATCCAGTAAATGCGAGTTCTAAGCTTTTCTATTGACCTGAGTAATGTTTATTATCGTGGGCCCGGGAGTAAAAGGATAAAGTGACTATTTCTTAATATATCCAGTAAATGCGAGTTCTAAGCTTTTCTATTGACCTGAGTAATGTTTATTATCGTGGGCCCGGGAGTAAAAGGATAAAGTGACTATTTCTTAATATATCCAGTAAATGCGAGTTCTAAGCTTTTCTATTGACCTGAGTAATGTTTATTATCGTGGGCCCGGGAGTAAAAGGATAAAGTGACTATTTCTTAATATATCCAGTAAATGCGAGTTCTAAGCTTTTCTATTGACCTGAGTAATGTTTATTATCGTGGGCCCGGGAGTAAAAGGATAAAGTGACTATTTCTTAATATATCCAGTAAATGCGAGTTCTAAGCTTTTCTATTGACCTGAGTAATGTTTATTATCGTGGGCCCGGGAGTAAAAGGATAAAGTGACTATTTCTTAATATATCCAGTAAATGCAAGTTCTAAGCTTTTCTATTGACCTGAGTAATGTTTATTATTGTGGGCCCGGGAGTAAAAGGAGAAATGACTATTTCTTGCTATATCCAGCTTAAGAAGTAGTAATGATAATAATTGCCATTTTAGCTCATTTTCTAATCTGGAAATACCAAGTTACCATGACATTAATGACTGGATGTGAGTACAATAACATTCAGTGTGATGTTGATCGCTTTGTTCACATAAATGAGCTATCTAATTCTTTAAAGGTCCCTACTACATAGTGCGTGTCTAGCATCCAATGCATTTGATAGGTAGTAGGTTGGCCTGGGCACCAACTGCCCGTTGAGATACTACCGCTAGAGAGTTATGGGGTCCTTTGACTGGCCAGACAGTACTACATAGGACCCTTCTCTCTGGTTACGGTTCTTTCCCTTTGCCTACAAAGACACCGAATAGTCTGGCCTATTCTTTACAGATTCTCCTCTGTCCGCATACACCTGACAAGACTGAGATTGCCAAAATATTCGTCTTCACCCAAGGGATTAACTACTGCACTGTAATTGTTCAGTGGCTACTTTCCTCTTGGTAAGGGTAGAAGAGACTCTTCAGCTATGGTAAGCAGCTCTTCTAGGAGAAGGACACTCCAAAATCAAACCATTGTTCTCTAGTCTTGGGCAGTGCCATAACCTCTGTACCATGGTCTTCCACTGTCTTGGGTTAGAGTTCTCGTGCTTGAGGGTACACTCGGGCACACTTCTATCTAGTTTCCCTTCCTCTTGTTTTGTTAAAGTTTTTTTTTATAGTTTTTATAGTAAATATTTTTTTTAATGTTACTATACTTAAAATATTTTACTTTTCTTTATTTCCATTCCTCACTAGGCTATTTTCCCTGTTGGGGCCCCTGGGCTTATAGCATCCTGCTTTTCCAACTAGGGTTGTAGCTTAGCATTTAATAATAATAATAATAATAATGGGGATTCATGCTGGGCACAGTAATCAGTCAACTTGTCGATTAGTTACCTATTCTTCTAATCTTACTCCTTTCGGTGCCCTGTTTAACTGCTTTCAACCCTTAAACAGGCTGACATAATTCTTTTTATAGTTTATTTATAAAGTATCTGTTTTAATATTGTTAATGTTTTTAAAATATTTTATTTTAATTGTTCATTACTTCTTATATCGTTTATTTATTTCCTTATTTTCTTTACTCACAGGGTTATATTTCCCTTGTTGAAGCCCTTGGGCTTATAGCATCTTGCTTTTCCAACTAGGCTATGCCATAGCTTCTGTACCATGGTCTCAGATTTGAGTTTCCTTGCTTGAGAGTACTTTTGGTCTGGATTTTTATCGAAATTTGAAGTTGATTTATTGGTCCCCATTATTTTATTAAAGATAATGCGTATAATATATTCGTTACGACTAATTTAAATGATTTTTTGGCTGCATTATTGATTATTCTGTGTAGGTATGGGTATTCGTTTTGAGGTAGGAGATTCACTTCCTTCATTGCTATTTGATTAGGTTCATGATATTGTATATATATAATATTCATATATTATATATATATATATATATATATATATTTTTAGCCTATATATATATATATATATACATACATACATACATATATATATATATATATATATATATATATATATATATATTTATACCATAAACTATATATATATATATATATATATATATATATATATATATATATATATATATATTATATATATATATATATATATATATATATATATATATATATATACTATAAACTATATATATATATATATATATATATATATATATATATATATATATACATATATATACACATATACATTTTATATATACATAGATATGACTAGGTTGCAAATTTCGATTTTCATTGTTATTCCATTCATTCTATTCCCATCCATTGATTACTTGAACCGAATAATCTCGACCCCAAAAGTCCACGCTACTATTTTTAAAGTTGTAATTGCATAAATTAATCATGATACTTTCTATAGGAAAACATTTAGCATACATATGGAAAATATTTCCCCGTAGCATTCTCTGTCTTAGAAATATCTATAAATTAAAAAAAAAAAAGGTTACGCAATGTAAAGGGCTAAAAATACTTCCATCTATTTCCTAAGCTTATTATTAAATATATATACATAGCATTCAGAAAGATACATCTTCAATAATCAGAGTTGAAGTAATCATAGCTCTACTCATTTATATACATAGCATTCAAGAGTATACATCTTCAATAATCATAGTTCAAATAATCATATCCTAACCCATAGCCGTAGGCCTGCTGTGGACACACGGTCTTGTAAGTCTTCTCGTACTTGGTGACTGTGAAATATTGAGGCACCAATTCCGACTGGTACTGGGTATGGTGTTGCAGCTGCGTCTTAGTGAAGTACTGGGGCACGTACTGCGTCTTGTACACCGTCTTGTACGCTTTCTGCGTGTGATATTGCGTGACGTAATTCGTCTTGGTGATGTACTCGGGGACGTACTGTATCTGCGTCAGGTACTGCGTGTGGTAGTCGGTGTGGTGATGGGTGGTGTACTTGGTGATGTACTGCACCTTGGTTTGGTATGTCGTCTTGGTGATGTACTTGGGCACGTACTCCGTTTGGTACTTGGTTTGGTGCAGTGTGTGGTAGTGGGTGTGGTACAGGGTAGTCGGGATGAACTGCTGCTTGTACACCGTGGAGTAGACAGGTACCTGGAATGGTGTTTGATTTTAGGACGTGGGTTAATTCAAACATTGATAAACTGAGAAGTATGATTTTTAAATAAATTGACAATCAACATTTATTCAAGATTGAGAAGTGAATTAAGATGAAAATGAATAAAAATTCATAGAAAGGAAAATAGATTAAGAGATATATAACACCACTTAATTGTAGTTGTTGGGGTAATGGTACTTAGTGGTGTAGTAAAATCAAAATTTTACTCAAAATTTCCTTGATTTTGACAGCACATCGTTTTTATCTTGGCCGTTTTAAACACGTTATATCAATGATGACGTGATCTCATTAATTATACATCTAGTAATTATTCCATTGGAGGCGTGTTGACAGTCGTGGTGTATGTGAATGAATTAATTGAAATAGCAATTTCACCTTATACTTAGCTAAAAATAGCGAGAAAAACTCTTGATATATATATATATATATATATATATATATATATATATATGTATATGTATATATATATATATATATATATATATATATTTATGTATATATATATAGATATACAGTGTGTATATATATATATATATATATAGATATATATATATATATATATATATATTATTATATATATATATATATATATATATATATATATATATACACGTACATTAGTGAATGCGACCCGTCAAAAATGACTGCTGAATATTAAGGTAGATATGTACACACACACACACACGTACCCCTCTCACCAAGGTATGACTATTCCCTCTCCCCTACATGAGGGACGAGAAGAGACCGAGTAGTTATAAGTCTGGCAATGCCGGTGAGCGTGACCGGAAAGAAATATGTTAATGTTTATATATTTATACTCTATATATGTATATATATATGTATATATACATACATACATATATATATATATATATATATATATACATTTATATATATGTAAATATATATGTATATATATATATATATATATATATATATATATATATATATATATATATATATATATATATATATATATATATATGAGTGTGACCATATCTTTTGAAGTGCAAATTTTCCTTAATCAATGAAAACAGAAGGCATCGACTAAGAAAATCGTTCAAGACATGATTTACATATTGAAAGATGGCTTAATTAACGGATATGGTAGTATCAAATAGAATAAATTTAAATCCATAATAGGACATAAATGGTGTTTGATCAGTACTCGAATTGGTGATCACATACTATAATTTTATCTGAAATCTATTGAAGCTTTCTACAGGCCCTATGAGTCTGGATGGGCAATCAGTCCTCACAAGCTTCACTGATGGCACTATCTAGTTTGTGTAGAAGAGACTCTTTAGCTGTGGCAAGAGGCTCGGCTAGGAGAGGGACACTCCAAAATCAAACCTTTGTTCTCTAGTCTTGGGTAGTGCCATAGCCTCTGTTCCATGGTCTTCCACTGTCTTGTGGTATAGTTCTCTTGCTTGAGGGAACACTCGAGCACATGTTCTATCTTATTTCTCCTCCTCTGGTTATTTTGAAGTTTTTATCGTTTATGTGATAGATTTATTGTAAAGTTGTTATGGTTTTTAAACTTCTCTTGTAGTCCCTTATTTCCCTTTCTCATTGAGCTATTTTCCCTGTGTGGGCCTTGGGTTTATAGCATCTTGCATTTCCAACTAGCTTATCAAGTAATGATAATACTAATAATGATAATAGTAATACTAATAATGATAATAGTAATAGTAATAATGATAATAGGCTCGAGGAAAACAAGATAAAGAGATTAAGAAAACGAGGTTGGATCAGGGGAGTTAATGTTATTATCAAAGCTGTATAAGTATATTTAAATACCCAAATAAATGGGTTAATTTCAGTAGACGAATTAATTTTTATTTATTGTATGAAAATAATAATGACCGTATGCTGTATTCATAAAAGTATATATTACTAGGTTACTTAATATGATAGAAGATGAAAATTATATCTGAATGAATTAAGGTAATCCACGTTTGACTTTAATGATTTATATTAGATTCCATAAAGGATTACATAATCTCTCTCTCTCTCTCTCTCTCTCTCTCTCTCTCTCTCTCTCTCTCTCTCTCTCTCTCTCTCTCTCTCTCTCTCTTTCTCACGAAATCTTCGGTATGTCTATTGACCTGCTATATATCAATTTATTCTAAATATTACTGCCAGTCGCGTGTACTGTACATTTAACAAAATACGCCTCTCTCTCTCTCTCTCTCTCTCTCTCTCTCTCTCTCTCTCTCTCTCTCTCTCTCTCTCTCTCTCTCTCTCTCTCTCTCTCAATATACTTTTGAAAATGTTTTGCAACGAGCGTTGAAATGTGTGTTTAGTTTACCGTTCATCCTTACATAGAAAATCTTTCACCAAATTCTATTATAATGAAGAAAGGACGCTCTGATAAACACGAAACAGTTTTGACCATCAATCAAAAGAGGCAACTCACTCGGCAGATAATGGTGGATTGAAGAGAAATTGCATGATTTGTAACCTCTCAGGTGGTTGTGCATGCAAACACACTTTGTATTCTTAGATAAACATGCAAACGCGTGATTGCCACGGTGTTACGGGGTCTCTCTCTCTCTCTCTCTCTCTCTCTCTCTCTCTCTCTCTCTCTCTCTCTCTCTCTCTCTCTCTCTCTCATATACATATGTATATATATTTATATATATATGTATAAATATATGTGTATATATATATTCATATATATTTATTTATTTATATATATGTATGTGTGTGTGTGGAGCGTGAGTTCAGTATGATAGATGCCGCTGATTTGGCGGGAACAGGTGAAACTATCAAGAAGCTGTTTCCTTAGCATGGGTGGCTTCTAAGATAAACAACGAGGAAGGCTCTTTAACAGCACATCGAACCCTATACACACGCTGCGCTTGTTACACACTATTCTTATTAATCAGTTCCTTTCTACATTACCGAACCACCTCAAATTACTCTGATCCCTTCTTTCGCTTATGTTCACTTTTTTACCACTTCTATACATTGCTTTATTCTTTGCTCTATCAATTCTTCTTACGCTTAATATACTTGGCAGACAGTTCCTTCAAAGGTCTACAATCCGTACCTCAGCTTTTACAGATAATTCAATTCTGTTGTCAATCTTTCTCTCATATCCTTCTGCATTTCTTGATTATCCTATTCTCTGACTAACGCTACTTCCATCTTGCGATTATCATTTGTATTTACGTCTTCCTGGTTATCATTTATCCTCTTTAATTTACTTTTGATCCGATTTACCATCAACTTAACTCTTCTTGCAAACGCTATCTTATTACTATACCAACTTCTGCAGCTTTTCTTCACTGTTCTTAACCAGCACAATAATAATCCTATAACATTCCACATCCCAGCCACAACTAATTTTATCACCCAATAACTTCATACCAACATCCTATGTACTTTCTGAACAGCCATGTAGACATAACACACTTTTTTTTCGGGACCACTTTCATAAAGAACAAGTCCCTTTCCTGGCCACATATTCCAAAATATGCTTCAGTCTCATCATACTTTGATAACTATCAAAGCCTCTTACGTAAACCAAAATTCTCAACGCCTCCACATTCCCTTTCTAATAATTCCATCATCTGCCTTTTCTAAGTACGTGTGTATCTCACACAACCTTTTGCCTGTACTTTCCAACTTCTTGCTTAACTGCTTAACAACAAAAAAGTGTCTTACACTCGCACTATTTTCATACACTTTTTCTATTATAAATGTGGTTTCAAGTGGTGTGATCCTTTTGGTTTCCAGCAAGTTTTTATAAAATGAAGTTGCCACCTCAAAACTACTTCTCAGCATAGTTTAACACCCTCATCAATATACTAAATCACTGGTTTGGATGACAGAAGGTCAATGTAATTTATTTGAGCCATCCTTAAATTCCTGTCTCACTAAAATTTTAAAGGTCGCTCGTGAATGTCAGAGGCAAGCTCCCCTTTTTCATCAGGCTAGGATCAGTGAGGGTGAGACAATGGCTGCTGATGACTATTGGCTTCCCCCTCTCATCCTTAGCTCACAAGGATGGTGAGGTTGCAGACACTATTAGAAACCATTGAGCTTGAACGGGTCTTTAACTCCCGTCCAACTGATTGCCAGGTAGGGACCTTTTACACACACACACACACACACACATATATATATATATGCACACATATAAATATATATGTATATATACTGTATATTATATATACATATATATATATATATATATATATATATAATGTATATACACTAGTGTACGCGACCGGTAAAAATGATGGCTAAATGTTTAGATAAATATGCATAAACACAGATTCAACCCTTCCCAGCCCTCCCCCTTTCCTAACTACAGCCCCTCTCACTGGGGTATGACTTCACCCTCTCCCCCTTACTCGAGGGATGGGGAGAGAGACCTTGTAGAGAAATGTGTACAGTATAACCAGTCACATTCTTTTTTTGATATGGGATATATACATATATATATATATATATATATATATATATATATATATATATTTATATATATATATATATATGTGTGTGTGTATATATATATATATATATATATATATATATATATATATATACACATACATACATATATATAAACTGTATGTATGTAGTTAGATATAAAGTTACCAGAGAGATTGTTGAATTATAGTTCTAACAATAACGTTACTAACCGTTTGAAGGCACCTTGATTTGGCATACTTATATTTAGTGGATACACGTTTTATATACTATGTATGGAGAGAGAGAGAGAGAGAGAGAGAGAGAGAGAGAGAGAGAGAGAGAGAGAGAGAGAAATATCCCTCCTACCTGTTGAACATCCGTTAGGTATTGCGTCACGTATTCGACTTGTGGATAGCATGGTATGTCGTAGGATGCTTTAGCTTTGGCCTTGGCTTTGCTCTTCGGGTGGGCTGCAGCCTCAGGTTTGGCTATGGCAACTGCTTCTGCTTTTGCCTCTGGCTCTGCTTTTGCTCTGGCATCAGCAGAGGCTTTGGGGTCTGCCTCTGCTTTCGCCAATCCTGCTGCGGAAACCACAATCAGCACCATAAGGGCTGTGGCAGCTGCTTTACTCTTCAGGGAGAGTGTCATGTTTAGGGGGAAAGGACAGTCTGGGTCGTTCGTTTCTTGCAGCAGTTCTGTAATAATGATATTGATGATTAGAATTATAATAATGATAATAATAGTAATTGTGATAATAATTAGATTAATCATATGAGGAGGAAACATGAAACTATATATATTTTTTTGCATTTATTCATCTGCTTAACAAAAATATCAATGATGCTAATAATAATAATGATAAGTGCTATAATTTCAGTATCATTAGAACTTATCACTAACGAAAAAGGGGAAAATATAGTAAGGGAAAGGTTGATAGGACATTAACCCCGAGGAAAACCAGTCACCCGCTAGAGAATTATGGGGTCCTTCGAATGGCCAGACAATACTACATTGGATCATTCTCTCGGGTTACGGTTCACTTTCCCTTTGCCTACACATACACCAAATAGTATGGCCTATTCTTTAGAGATACCTCTGTCATCATACATCTGACAATACTTAGATTACCAAACAATTCTTCTTCGCCCAAGAGGTTAACAACTACACTGTAATTGTTCAGTGGCTACTTTCCTCATGGTAAGGGTAGAGGAAACTCTTTAGCTATGGTAAGCAAGTCTTCTAGGAGAAGGACATTCCAAAAGCAAACCATTGATCTCTAGTCTTAGGTAGTGCAATAGCCTCTGTACAATGGTCTTCCACTTTCTTGGGTTAGAGTTCTCTTGCTTGAGGGTACACTCGAGCACACTATTCTATCTAATTTCTCTTCCTCTTGTTTTGTTCAAGTTTTTATAGTTTACATAGAAAATAATTATTTTAATGTCACTGTTCTTAAATATTTCCTTTTTCCTTTTTCCTTTCCTCAATGGGCTATTTCCCTTGTTGGAGCCCCGGGGCTAATATAATCCTGTTTTTCCAAGTAGTGTTGTAGCTTAGCAAGAAATAATAGCAATAACGCTATAGAGACCTGCTTCTCTAAGGAAAGAATGTTATACGTTGTGAAGAAAATAGAAGTAGGAACATAATTCGGATGTGTGATAATAATTTAAAACAAGGTCACCACAGTATTAACATATAAGCTAATTTGGCTCCATGAGGACAAATTTGTGACTAGTCCGATCTATATAGCCTAAGTTTATATATCCATCTATACGTCTGTCCTAATCCAAAAATAAACTACATAATAATTTTCGACACAATAGCTCCATTGAAATAGGTAGGAAGCTAATTGCCACATCATAAAACCTCTGATCATATAAACTTGCAACATACATTAGGAACCCGGTGCAAGAAACTAGGAGTCAGTAGTAAAATTTGCTCTCTCTCTCTCTCTCTCTCTCTCTCTCTCTCTCTCTCTCTCTCTCTTTTTCAAGTGCATGATG
>NC_090741.1:43100180-43105180 GCF_036898095.1 Palaemon carinicauda | reverse complement strand
GAGCAAATATTTGAAGGAAAGAATGTTTGGGATATATCAAAAAAAAAAAAAAACTGCTCACCTTTGGCTCATGTGCTCAAACATGCAAAGCCAAAATATAAGGGACTGGTTTAATCTTGAAGAAGGATAGATCATTGATCCAAAGGATTTTAGCCATCTCATGGAAAAGAAGAGATCTAGACTTTTCTTGAAATATTTTCTTTCCTTGTTTCCTTTCCTCACTGGGCTATCTTCTCTGTTGGAGCCCCTGGGCTTATAACATCCTGCTTTTCCAACTAGGGTTGTAGCTTAGCAAGTAATGATAATAATAATAATAATAATAATAATAATAATAATAATAATAATAATAATAATTGTATGAGGAGTATGAGTCCTTAGTCATTCCAGCTCAGTTAAAAGCAAGTTGATGCACTTTACTGAAGAGAGAGAGCTCAAGGGACTGAGATGCAGATAAACTTGACACAAACTCACTGTAAAACAAGTCATAATCATTGACGATATATCTGCCGTGAATAAAATCAACATAATCACACGTGCAGACCGTAAATCAGTCTTCACAAACAAAGTAATTGTTAGCTTTGCGTATGGCCAGGTACAATTATTATTGATGGTACAAAGAGGCTCATGAAAATTAGCATCAGGAATAAACGTATCAACACATGCTATCGCATAATCTCTGTTTATACTGTCAAAGATTTGCAAATTTACGTCCTGCTTGATTCATGCCTTGAGAAAGATTACATTAATAAAAAATGTGACATGTCTGACAAATTAATTCTTTTGTTGTATTGCTAGTCGCAACCGATACAGCTACTTATATGCATCTTATTCAATACCATCTCTTCAACAAATACCAGATGTCAGGATGCCTGAAAACTTTAAATCAATCAATCAAAAAATACCAGATGAGTGCTGAAGAACTCTTACTAACAGAAGGAGTCCTTAATCAGAGTATATTACGCTGTAATTATGTCGCCTGTATCTTAGGAGAAGCTCGTGAGCTCACGTTTTGCTTACTAAATATGAATGGTCTCTCTCATCAGATGGTAAATTAATGGCAAATACCACAGACAATGTTCCAGCTTCACTAATTGAACAGTTGTACCTTCAAATGTAGCATGAACAGATACAAATGCGGGAGGACACAACTTAATTTGTACTGCTGTTTGTAAATGAGGAACAAGGTCAATATATTGACAAAGAGACCTTTTTAAATTATTATTATTGTTATTATTACTATCCAAGCTACAACCCTAATTGGAAAAGCAAGATGCTATAAGCCCAGGGGCTCCAATAGGGAAAAATAGCCCAGTGAGGAAAGGAAATAAGGAAATACATAACTGAAGAGAACAAATTAACAATAAATCATTCTAAAAAAAGTAATGTCAAAACAGATATGTCCTATATAAACTATTAACAACGTCAAAAACAAATATGTCATATATAAACTATAAAAAGACTCATGTCCGCCTGGTCAACAAAAAAGCATTTGCTCCAACTTTGAACTTTTGAAGTTCTACTGATTCAACAACCCGATAAGGAAGATCATTCCACAACTTGGTAACAGCTGGAATAAAACTTCTAGAGTACTGTGTAGTATTGAGTCTTATGATGGAGAAGGCCTGGCTATTAGAATTAACTGCCTGCCTAGTATTACGAACAGGATAGAATTGATGATGATTACTAACGTACTCGTATCACTTCGAGTATACTCCAAATGATATGAGTATGTCATGCTCTCGAAAGATGCAGTTGATTTTTCATGGTATATCATATGTTCATAGCTAAGAGGAAACTTATCTCACCCATTACTTCTCCCCAAAATCAAATTTGTAAAAGCTGTTTTATTGGACCTCTATACCTAGAAGTTTGTCTGCATAAAGGTAATTATTGATTTCAAAAAAGTTATTTGACCTTTTTTAAAGCAATTTTTAGTAATTCAATCATTTCAAATGCTGATGACAAATTGTTGAATATCAAATTTATTGGTATAGATTCTGTAGCATTTAGATATAACGCTAAATTATCATGTATAACCATTGTAATGAGAGCATATTTATTATTAGGGAAAATTTTTTAGAAATAAAACGGCCCATTTCTGACCAACTATTTCTATATAACAATGATCAGCTCATTAAGTGCTTTTCAAATATAATGTGATCATATTGGGAGAGGTCAAAATTTTGGAATATGGAATTATATTTGTAATATGCACCAAATTTGGTAAAATTTGCCGAAATAAATACCAACTAATTTCGTGTATATATATATATATATATATATATATATATATTTATATACATATATAATATATATATATATATATATATATATATATATATATATATATATATATATATATATATGTATATATATATTTATATAAATGTATATGTTATATATATATATATATATATATATATATATATATATATATACACACACATATATAAATGTATATGTGTATATATATATATACACACACACACACATATATATATATATATATATATATATATATATATATATATACATACACACATATATTTATATGCTTCATACTAAAAACTAAACTTCACTAAGGAATACAATCCTTCGACCCAGGCCGTAGGACAGTAGCAGTGTTGCGTCGTGCTGTTAAGAGGTATCCTTATCTAGCCTGGGCACTATCAAACCAAGAAGGAAATAAGGATTTGGGGAAAACAGAGGCAAGGAGAAAGTGCTAAGCCTAGCGATTGTAGAGAAACACTGTCACCTATTGGAAATCCCATGAATTACTGATTTCCTCAGAGAAAACGTGAAAAAAGAGTGGTCTGGCTGTTCATGCATAGCCATCTATAGCAGTGGTTCCCAACCTTTTTCCTGTCATTTCCCCCCTGCACCCAGTGCAACCCTCCAGATTTCCCCCTTCATGTGTGTGAGGGAAAGAGTATTTGAAACACACTGTGACGACTTACTAATTTATTTTTCCATTATACAAATATACTGATAAACAAATAGTTACAGAGTAAAATGGATAGAGAGCGGTTAGTAACAACTAACCGCATAGCCATAGAGCTATGCGGTTAATTGTTACTAACCGCTCTCTATCCATTTTACTCTGTAACTATTTGTTTATCAGTATATGGAGATCGGCTAGTAGCAAAATAAAAGGAATTTTGTTTATTCTTCTACTTCAAAATTGAATTAGTGAGAAGGTTGAGTCTGCTTCTTGTGCACCAGTGTATCAATATCAGGGCTAGTTTTGGCATCTGATATTTTTTTAGTTAGAAGGTAGTGTAATTATTTCCCCCCTGGTAGCTTCAAATTTCCCCTCAGGGGGAAATTTCCCCCAGTTGGGAACCACTGATCTATAGCATTCTTCAACGCTATTGTAATTTTGTATATATAGTTTACGTATGGCAAAGAATGCCATTTTCATGCTGTTACCGTTACGTGACATCACAATCTGGTTGCTTAGGTAACGTGGCTAATTTTACGTTGATAAAGCATTGTAATGCGACATTAATAGATCAGATTTGCAGAAGGTATTCTTTGAGAACATTACAGGTGCATGAAAAGCAAAATATTTTGGAACGTGCACTGATACAGTCATTTCTTGGTATCCTTTTCTGTATTGACAACTTAATTTTATGCTGATGCAATTCTTTCTTGGTATCCTTTTCTGTATTGACAACTTAATTTTGTATTGATGCAGTCCTTTTTTGGTATCCTTTTCTGTATTGACAACTTAATTTTATACTGATGCAATCCTTTCTTGGTATCCTTTTCTGTATTGACAACTTAATTTTATACTGATGCAAACCTTTCTTGGTATCCTTTTCTGTATTGACAACTTAATTTTATACTGATGCAATCCTTTCTTGGTATCCTTTTCTGTATTGACAACTTAATTTTATACTGATGCAATCCTTTCTTGGTATCCTTTTCTGTATTGACAACTTAATTTTATACTGATGCAAACCTTTCTTGGTATCCTTTTCTGTATTGACAACTTAATTTTATACTGATGCAATCCTTTCTTGGTATCCTTTTCTGTATTGACAACTTAATTTTATACTGATGCAATCCTTTCTTGGTATCCTTTTCTGTATTGACAACTTAATTTTATACTGATGCAATCCTTTCTTGGTATCCTTTTCTGTATTGACAACTTAATTTTATAGAAAGTATATTTTTAGTTAAATAATCATATACAGTAAGAGACAGAAACGTTTGATAAATGAAGAGAATAGGAAGTATATTTAGTCAAGTAAACGTATACAGTAATAGACAGAAACGTTTAATAACTGACGGGAATAGGAGACACCGGGATTCATTCATCCGGAAATACTACACGTGAAATTGACGGGTTAAATGACAGGTGACCTCAGCCGTCCGCAACAGAGCGCGTTCGATTGTATCCGAAAAAAAGAAAAAGATCTTTTACGCATTTATGAATACGCTTTTAAATATTTATCTCTTTGGATGACTGACGTCATATGAGATATGTGATACGTGAACTTGTGATTTGTGTTAGTTAACAAGAATGCGTAGTTCACAGACTTAAACGATCATTCATATCTATCTATAAATCTATCTATCTATCCATCTATGTTCCTGCGAATATATATATATATATATATATATATATATATATATATATATATTATCAGATAACTAATGGAGTTTATAAGAACTGTTCAGTCGTTCCTTCCCTGTATTATCGATCCTGGTATCTCCAACAGATAAGGGAATATATATATATATATATATATACATATATATACATATATATATATATATATATATATATAAATATATATATATATGTATGTATTTTTGTGTGTGTGTAAGTCTGTGTGTTTATGTGTGAATGTGTTTGTAGTTATGTAACGTGTGTATTTATGTAATATGTTTTTATAGCAATAACAGAGAAATAATGTATTAACAAAAAAAAAATCTTTATAAAAAGTAGACTATGCTTCATTTTAATAACCATTATATAATGAGAAATTTAG
>NC_090741.1:43080180-43095180 GCF_036898095.1 Palaemon carinicauda | reverse complement strand
GGTACTCTCTCTCTCTCTCTCTCTCTCTCTCTCTCTCTCTCTCTCTCTCTCTCTCTCTCTCTCTCTCTCTCTCTCTCTCTCTCTCTCTCTGAGTTTTGTATCTGTGTGCCGGTGAGTGATTACACTTTTGCGACCCTATAAATATCCTGATTTAACGCGGATAACAAAAGGCTATCGAGTGCAATATAGCTACAAGTTTTCGTGAATAGTCAGTGATTAGTTTGAGGTCAGAGAAGTGGGATAAAACGTCGGCATAGAATAGTTATCTTGTGAATTACTAAAAATCTAATCAAGATGGCTATGTACAACACGGGCAAGGCTTGGAGAGACATCGCTGGACTCAGCAAAAATAAATTCCATGAGTTGGCGAAACAGGAGCTCGACCGTCTGATAACAGAGGTCACTAGTAACGTCAACCAATGTGACGGAAAAATATTTGCAGACATATTGAAACAATATGATCCAATAAACTGGAGCAAATCTGCGGAAAACATCAGCAAAATAATAAAAGAAATTCCAAAGAAGATCCAAGTGATAAAGAGACTTATAAAGAAAGTCTACATCAATCAACACATTCCATCAAAGAACAATAAGAAGTCCAATATGGTGAATATGCTGATTGATGCAATGGGAAAAAGAATGCCAAAATGGTGTAATACATGTAAGATATGGTATTCCATTAATAATCCTCAACAATTGATTAGAAAATGTGATGCCTGTCATGTCCCAACACACCCCACATGTGCTGAAATACAGCAAAAAATAAAAAATAAAGACACAAAGGTATTCTGCTCAACATGCTTAGTCTGGATAGAAAATATAATTAAGTCGAGACTAAATCTGCAAATAGTTGAAGATAAGGAAGAGGAAGAAGAAGAAACAGAAGAAGAAGAAGAAGAAAAAGAAGAAGAAGAGAACAATGAACAGGATATGTGTAAGGATGCAGAAGAAATCATTGATATAACCTATGATGCCATCCAACAACATACTTATGAAGAAATAAATTACCAGATGGAAACAAATAATAGACCCAAGAGACTCTACCCGGACCTACATAATTTTAGGGAAGAGCAAGAACAAGAAAAAATAGAAAAGAAGGATATAGTCTGCAATATGCTGAAAAGAGGGAATTGCAGATTTGGCGAAAGATGCTACTACAAGCATCCAAAGATATGCCATAATTATGAAATATATGGTAAATGTGCGTATTTAGACGGATATGGAGACGAATGCAGAGATCTCCATCCAAAAATATGCAAAAACCTAAAAGAAGGAAAAGGATGCATTTACAACAAAAAATGTCGATATATGCATCCTGCAACCATGAATGAAAGTAAGAAAACTCAGCAAACTGAAAAGAAAAATGAAAGCAAAAAAGAAACAAAAAAAGAAACAAAAAAGCAGGCCGTGTATATACCGCGCTTTGAACCAAGAGCCCCAAGATATGAGGCCTTTCAACCCAAACCTGCACATTTAGAGCCCAACTACAAAGAATGCATCTATAATGCCAAGGGTGGTGCAGATATGGGGACAGTTGCAGGTATACACACACAAATAAATATGAAGGCGAAAGAGCAAATATAATAGAAAAGTTGGATTTTTTAATGGCAGAATTCCGGGAAATGAAGAAAAGAACATCATATCAGAACAGGAAGGAAGCATGGGAGAATCCATATTATTACCAATATTAAATAATGGGGATGAAACACAAACCATAATAGTAATGAATGCACAGGGTTTAGTCACGAGTAACTCTAAAAGGAAAATAGAGTTCTTAGAAGAACTAACCCAAATTGAAAAAATAGATATATTAAATATAAGTGAAACATGGTATTCCCAAGAGACTGGCAGTGATGACCAGATAAAGGGTTTCCAAACTTATAGATCAGACAGAAAAAATAGGAATCAAGGGGGAACCGCAATATATGGAAGAGACATAAATCAAGGAAAAGTATGTGAAAAATACAGCAACACAGAATGTGAATTGATTGCGGTAGAATTTGAATTTGAAAAACTAATGAATATTGTAGTTTACAGACCCCCAAACACTAAGGAGTTTGACATAATAATAGAAAAAATAGATGATATATGTAGAAACCATAAAGACTGGAATATACTCCTATCCGGAGATTTTAACTTTCCTTTCGTGGATTGGAGAGAACGGATAGAAGAAAGTGGTTGTATGTATACATATAAAAAAGATAGTAATAGTAGCGCAGAAGATAAGAGGCAATTTGAAAAGCTTCAAGATATGCTATTAGAACATAATATGCAACAAATAAACCACATTCCAACAAGAAAGGAAAATGTCCTAGATCTAGTATTTGTGAATGAGGTGAATTATGTTAAAGAAATAATAGTGTATAACACGGAAATTTCAGACCACAATGTCATAGAATTGATAGTCCATTCCAAAGCAAGTGATCGCAGAATTAATAAAAGCACAAAACTTTGGGAAGGATATGGAAAATATAATTTTTACAGTAAGAATATAAAATGGTCAGAAATAAATGAAGAACTGAATAAAGAATGGAAAAATGTATTTATAAGTGATAATATACAGGTAAATACGGACATACTGTACAATATACTGGAGAAAATTGTTGAAAAATATGTACCGAAAAAAAACAATAAACAAAAGACGTGCATACCAAGAGACAGAAGGATCTTATTTCAGAAAATTAAAAAGTGGAAGAAAAATCTTGCAAAAGAAAAAAATGTGTGGAAAATGAGGGAAATAAAATGTAAGATAGAAAATGCAGAACAAAAGATTATACAGTCGAAAGAAAATGAAAAAAGGGACTTAGAAGAAAGGACACTTCAAAATATAAAAAGAAACCCCAAAGTACTTTACTCCTATGCAAAAAAGATGAATAAAAGGAGAATAGAAATAGGCCCTCTAAGAATTGAAGGACGGCTAACGAATGAAAAAAAGGAAATATGCAACATATTAGCAGAAAAATATAAGAGTGAGTTCACACCAAGAATTGCGAATGAGAATAATGTAACAGAAATGAGAGAAGAAAATGTTGAATATCTAACGGATATAGATATTAATGAAGCAGATATTGTCACGGCTATAAACGAAATTAAAAATGGATCGGCAGCCGGACCAGATGGAGTTCCAGCGATTTTGTTAAAAAAAACTGCAAACACTATCGCGAAGCCGCTTGCAATACTGCTAAGACAAAGTGTAGATATGAGCGAGATATATGTTAAACATAAATTAGCTTATATAACCCCTATCTTCAAAAGTGGATCAAGACTAGAGGCAAGCAATTATAGACCTGTTAGTCTAACATCACATATTATGAAAGTGTATGAGAGGGTAATAAAAAAGAAAATAATGAACCATTTGGTTAAAAATAATTTGTTTGATATGGGTCAACACGGTTTCGTGCCTGGAAAAAGTACACAGACCCAACTGATAGCACACTATGAAAACATATACAAAAATATGATAAATGAAAAAGACACAGATGTGATCTATCTAGATTTTGCAAAAGCCTTTGACAAGGTAGACCATAACATATTGGAGAAAAAAATGAGAAAGCATAATATTGTGGGAAAGATAGGAAAATGGGTAAAAGAATTCCTGCAAAACAGAAAACAGATAGTGGTTGCAAATGACGAGAAATCAGATGAAGCCCAGGTAATATCTGGTGTGCCACAAGGTACGGTATTAGCTGCACTGCTGTTTGTTATTATGATCTCAGACATAGACTGTGATGTTGAAAACTCCGTAGTGAGAAGTTTCGCCGATGACACAAGAATAAGTAGAGAAATTACTTGTGATGAAGATAGGAACTCACTACAAAGAGATCTAAACAAAATATATGAATGGGCGGAGATAAATAGGATGGTATTTAACTCCGATAAATTCGAATCAATAAATTATGGAAACAGAGAAGGAATGGTATATGGATACAAGGGACCTAATAATGAGACAATCACAAACAAGGAAGCAATTAAAGACCTTGGTGTAATGTTAAACAGGAATATGTTATGCTACGACCAAATAGCTACACTGTTGGCTAAATGTAAAGCAAAAATGGGAATGTTATTCAGACACTTTAAAACAAGGAAAGCTGAACACATGATTATGCTTTACAAAACTTATGTACGTAGTACACTCGAGTACTGCAATGTGATATGGTACCCACACTACCAAAAGGATATTGCGCAAATAGAGAGTGTACAAAGGTCCTATACTGCTAGAATAGAAGAAGTTAAGGACCTTGACTACTGGGAAAGACTGAAATTTTTAAAACTATACAGTCTAGAAAGGAGAAGAGAATGCTACATGATAATACAAGCATGGAAGCAAATAGAAGGAATTACTGAAAACATCATGGAGCTAAAAATATCATAAAGAGCAAGCCGAGGTAGATTAATAGTGCCAAAAAATATACCAGGTAAACTAAGAAAGGCGCACAGGACATTAATCCACTACGCACCAGCATCGATAATGCAGCGACTATTTAATGTGCTGCCAGCTCATCTAAGAAACATATCAGGAGTGAGCGTAGATGTGTTTAAGAATAAGCTCGATAAATACCTAAGATGCATCCCAGACCATCCAAGACTGGAAGATGCAAAATACACCGGAAGATGCATTAGCAACTCTCTGGTGGATATACGAGGTGCCTCACACTGAGGGACCTGGGGGAACCCAAACAAAAAATAAGGCAATAAGGCTCTCTCTCTCTCTCTCTCTCTCTCTCTCTCTCTCTCTCTCTCTCTCTCAGTATTCTTAATTACTATGTCTCCGGATCCCCAATTTTGTACAAAGACGGTAATCAGCTTTCTTGTCCGTGATTATTTGAGTGTGTATTATATATATATATATATATATGTATATATATATATATATATATATATACAAATGCATATATATATAAATGCATTTATATATGCATATATATACATATATATATATATATATATATATATATATATATATGCATATATATATGCATATATATATATATATATATATATATATATATATATATATATATATATATATATATAATGGATATCCGCGCTGTAGAACTTGCAACCCTTGAGTGTGGAGCGCGGGCATAGCACGGTGGTATTTATACCCCCCCCCCTAGGGGACGCTTAAGACTCATACTCTGGAAGTGCGTCACCTGCAATACACGCAGGTCCTTATTGCGTGCTTAGTACTCTTCCCGCATGTGCCGTACGCCATAATTTTCCCACGCATTCATCTCACGACACTAGTGAACCGTGCGGCATCCGTGCGTCACACGTACTTAACCCGTACTGAACACTCAACACACTCGCTACCAATTACATCGCCTAAGATTAACGATAATGTCAACAACGACATATTTCTGGACAACGAGAGCGGAATATATTCCAGTTTCTCGTGGGAAGAGGTTTTTTAAAAAAGTTTTTCCTTTTAAAAGACACATTTTTTATTGTTTCGTTAACGGATAAGGTTAAATGAAAGTGAGTTTGTTATCAAAAGGTTAAATGAAAGTGAGTTTGTTAACAAAAGGTTAAATATAAGTGATTTTGCTAACAAAAGGTTAAATGAAAGTGAGTTTGTTAATAAAAGGTTAAATGAAAGTGATTTTGTTAACAAAAGGTTAAATGAAAGTGATTTTGTTAACAAAAAGTTAAATATAAGTGATTTTGCTAACAAAAGGTTAAATGAAAGTGAGCTTGTTAACAAAAGGTTAAATGAAAGTGATTTTGTTAACGAAAGGTTAAATGAAAGTGATTTTGTTAACAAAAGGTTAAATATAAGTGATTTTGCTAACAAAAGGTTAAATGAAAGTGAGTTTGTTAACAAAAGGTTAAATGAAAGTGATTTTGTTAACAAAAGGTTAAATGAAAGAGAGTTTGTTAACAAAAGGTTAAATGAAAGTGACTTTATTTACAAAAGGTTAAATGAAAGTGATTTTGTTAACAAAAGGTTAAATGAAAATGATTTTGCTAACAAAAGGTTAAATGAAAGTGAGTTTGTTAACAAAAGGTTAAATGAAAGTGATTTTGTTAGCAAAAGGTTAAATGAAAGTGATTTTGTTAACAAAAGGTTAAATGAAAGTGATTTTATTAACAAAAAGTTAAGTGAAAGTGATTTTATTAACAAAAGGTTAAATGAAAGGGATTTTATTAACAAAAGGTTAAATGAAAATGATTTTGTTAACAAAAGGTTAAATGAAAGTGATTTTATTAACAAAAAGTTAAGTGAAAGTGATTTTATTAACAAAAGGTTAAATGAAATTGATTTTGTTAACAAAAGGTTAAATGAAAGTGATTTTGTTAACAAAAGGTTAAATGAAAATGATTTTGTTAACAAAAGGTTAAATGAAAGTGATTTTGTTAACAAAAGGTTAAATGAAAGTGATTTTGTTAACAAAAGGTTAAATGAAAGTGATTTTGTTAACAAAAGGTTAAATGAGAGCGATTTTATTAACAAAAGGTTAAATGAAAAAGATTTTGTCAACTAAAGGTTAAATGAAAGTGATTTTGTTAACAAAAGGTTAAATGAAAGTGATTTTGTTAACAAAAGGTTAAATGAAAATGATTCTGTCAACAAAAGGTTAAATGAAAGTGATTTTGTTAACAAAAGGTTAAATGAGAGTGATTTTATTAACAAAAGGTTAAATGAAAGCGAGAATGTTAACAAAAAGTTAAATGAAAATGATTTTGTCAACTAAAGGTTAAATGAAAGTGATTTTGTTAACTAAAGGTTAAATGAAAGTGCTTTTGTTAACAAAGGTTAAATGAAAGATATTTCTCAATTTCTTGGCAACAGTCCAATATGATATCCATGTCAAGAGTGTTTCCGGAGGCTGCGTTCGCTTCAGCCTTTAACATATTTTCCTGCTTATCTTCTTTATTTTCCGTTTGCTTATTACTTTCTTTCTTCATGTCTTCATTCTTCGGCTGTTCGTTCTCTTGAATGTCTTTTGTCTTGGACTCCTTTTCCCTTTCTTGATGATCAGACGTCTTCTCAGCTTTCATCTTTTCTTTCACCTGTTTCTCGGCTTTTAGTTTGTTTACTTCTTTTCTCAATTGTTCCTTCAGCCTTTCTTTCCCCTGTTTCTCGGCTTTTAGTTTGTTTACTTCTTTTCTCAATTGTTCCTTCAGCCTTTCTTTCACCTGTTTCTCGGCTTTTAGTTTGTTTACTTCTTTTCTCAATTGTTCCTTCAGCCTTTCTTGCTCCTGTTTCTCGGCTTTTAGTTTGTTTACTTCTTTTCTCAATTGTTCCTTTAGCCTTTCTTGCTCCTGTTCCACGGCTTTTAGTTTGTTTACTTCTTTTCTCAATTGTTCCTTCAGCCTTTCTTGCTCCTGTTTCTCGGCTTTTAGTTTGTTTACTTCTTTTCTCAATTGTTCCTTCAGCCTTTCTTGCTCCTGTTGCTCTCTCTCTCCAAGTCATTTATTTTACTTCTCAATTGATTTAGTTGGTCCGTTTTCTGTTTTTGAACTTCGTTATCAGTTTTTAGAATTTCCAGTAAATTTTCTTTTATCTTCATCTGAAGATCCTTTTGGACGCAGGCGTTTTCAAGTTCTTCTATTTTCTCATTAAGGATTTTATTAATTTCTTCCAATTCCTCCATTTCCGTTTTAAGAATTTCCCTTTTCTTCTCCTCTTCCTTCTTCTGAAGATCTTTTTGGATGCAGTCATTTTCAAGTTCTTCTATTTTCTCCTTAAGGAATTCATTAATTTCTTCCATTTCCTCCATTTCCGTTTTAAGAATTTCCCTTTTCTTCTCCTCTTCCTTTATCTGAAGATCTTTTTTGGACGCTGTCGTTTTGCAGTTTTTCTATTTTTTCATTATAGATTTTCTTAATTTCCTCCATTTTCGTGTTTAGAGCTTCCTGCTTCTTCTCCTATTCCTTCATCTGGTCTTTTTCAGCGCAGTAAATTTTCAGCTTTTGATACTCGTCTCTTTCCGAGCTTTCAGTTTTTCTGGCGTCTCTTTTTCTGTATTTATTTCTTCTACTCCTACTCCGTTTTCTGTTTTTGAACTTCGTTATCAGTTTTTAGAATTTCCAGTAAATTTTCTTTTATCTTCATCTGAAGATCCTTCTTCTCCTGTTGCTTCATCTGGTCTTTTTCAGCGCAGTCAATTTTCAGCTTTTTCCGAGCTTTCAGTTTTTCTGGCGTCTCTTTTTCTGTATTCATTTCTTCTACTCCTACTCCGTTTTCTGTTTTTGAACTTCGTTATCAGTTTTTAGAATTTCCAGTAAATTTTCTTTTATCTTCATCTGAAGATCCTTCTTCTCCTGTTCCTTCATCTGGTCTTTTTCAGCGTAGTTAATTTTCAGCTTTTTCAGAGCTTTCAGTTTTTCTGGCGTCTCTTTTTCTGTATTCATTTCTTCTACTACTATTCTCAATTCATTTAGTTGTCCTTGTAACTTGCTTTTTTCCTCCTCAAGATTTTCCACCGTCCTTCTCGTAGCAAACATTATTAAACCGAATATGGCGCCAGCAGCAGCCAAACAAATGTAAATTTGTCCTGTTACCATGAGAAAAGATTTCCTCCATTGCTCCGAAGTCGAATTCGGGGAGAAGTTTGCCAACGAACCATCTTTGATTTCAACTGGTCGTTGAATCTCAAAGCTTCTGCCTCCATTTGCCGCAATCCAAGTTTACACCCACGTAGTTCCTCACGGGCTTTCCAAACGCCCCCAATCCAAGGGCAGTGCTGCAGCCACTCAAGGAGGAATCCATCCTGAAAGGCGACTGCACGACAGTTTCCAAAACACGGCGCCTCTGGGAGAAGCGACGAAAACCATTTGAAGACGGAGGACTCCTGCAGAGTTCGCAGCTGTCCTTGAAGATTTAACGTCATATCTTCGCATGCAGCGTTCCGTTCTTGAATAACTGAAGCTGCTTCAACCGCACACCGAATGCTTCTTTGATATTAGCCATAACTATACATACCTATCCAGAGGTTCGTATCAGCATTGGTTTGAAAAAATGAAGAAGAGTCTACAAAGGATTCTGAAGACTTTTCAGTCCCCTGGAGACATTTTTGTCGTCACCGACTCCAACAACAACAGATCTCCGGGAATTTTTTCTCTTCCTTTCCCGACGGAAGACGGTGTTAACTTGAAAAATGATAATAATAATAATAATAATAATAATAATAATAATAATAATAATATACAGCTTTCAGACGTCTCCTTAGCTTATTATTATTATTATTATTATTATTATTATTATTATTATTATTATTATTATTATTATTATTTCTCAAGTTGACACCGTCTTCCGTCGGGAAACGAAAAAAAAAATTCCCGGAGATCTGTTGCTGTTGGAGTCGGTGACGACAAAAATGTCTCCAGGAGACTGAAAAGTCTTCAGAATCCTTTTTAGACTCTTTCTTAATTTTGTTGTTGTTGTTGTTGTTGTTGTTGTTATCATCATCATCATCATCATCATCATCATCATCATCATCATTATTATTATTATTATTATTATTATTATTATTATTATAATATCTTGAGGTAACACCGTCTTCAGTCTTGAAATGTAAGATTGTGAACTGATACGCACACACACACACGCACACACACATATATATATAATATATATATATATATATATATATATATATATATATATATATATATATATATATATATATATATATATTTAATATTTGTGTGTGCGTGTGCTTGTATGCATACATTTCATACATATGTACGTGTGTGTATGTGCACTAATACAACGAAAGTCTTCAAGTTTCCATTCGTGGCTATATGGACATATATATATATACACATACACACACACACACATATATATATATATATATATATATATATATATATATATATATATATATATATATATATATATATATTATAGATATATGTGTGTTAGGAATTAATCAATCAATTAATGACCAATATTGTGCGTTTGAGGAAAAACATACATACTGTACGTACATACGTAATGTAAAAGAGACAATTCCCTTCCCCTCCTTGAATTTTTACATAAGATTGTGCCTTGGCTTTTGATAATAATAGTTATGTCAGTAGTAAGTTGGCCAAGGCAACCCCCCCCCACCCCCCGTTGAGATACTACCTCTAGAGAGTTATGGGGTCCTTCGACTGGCCAGACAGTACTTCATTAGATTCTCCTATCTGGTTACGGTTCATTTTCCCTTTGCCTACACATACACTGAATAATCTGGCCTATTTATGTATTATCCTCTGTCTCATACACCTCACAATACTGAGATTACTGCACAAGAGGTTAATTGTTCAGTGGCTACTATCCTTTTGGGAAGGGTAGAAAAGACTCTTTAGCTATGGCAAGCAGATCTTCCAGGAGAAAGACACTCCAAAATCAAACCATTATTCTCTAGTCTTGGGTGGTGCCATAGCCTCTGTACCATGGACTTCCACTGTCTTAGGTTAGAGTTCTCTTGCTTGAGGGTGCACTCGGGCACACTATTGTATCTTATTTCTCTTTCTCTAGTTGTTTTAATTGTTTATACAAGAATAATTTTAATGTTGTTATTGTTGCTCATTACTTCTCCATTAGAGTATTTCCTTTCCTCACTGGGCTATTTTTTCCATGTTGAAGCTTTTCTAACTAGGGTTTGTAGCTTAGCAAGTAATAATAATAATAATAATAATAATAATAATAATAAATGATGATGATGATGATAATAATATTAATATCTAATATTTAATATTTAATAATAATAATAATAATAATAATAATAATAATAAATAGAAAATAAAAATACAAAAGAAAATAAAAATAATGTACAGCATTCAGACGTCTCCTTAGATTATTATTATTATTATTATTATTATTATTATTATTATTATTATTATTATTATTATTATTGCTAAACTACAACCCTAGCTGGAAAAGAAGGATGCTATAAGCGCAAGGGCTCTAACAGGGAAGAATAGCCCAGTGAGGAAAGGAAGTAATGAACAATAAAAAATGTTTTAAGAATAGTAACACCCGTAAAATAGATCTTCCATATATAAACTACTGTATAAAAACAAAAACAAAAACAAGAGGAAGAGAAATAAGATGGATAAGTATGCCCGAGTGTACCCTCAAGCAAGAAAACTCTACCATAAGACAGTGGAAGACCATGGTACAGAGGTTATGGCGTTACCCAAGACTGGAGAACTATGGTTTGATTTTGGAGTGGCCATCTCCTAGAAGAGCTGCTTACCATAACTAAGGAGTGGAAAGTAGCCTCTGAACAATTGCAGTGCAGTGGTTAAGCTCTTTAGAGAAGAAGAATTGCTTGGTAATCTCAGTGTTGTCAAGTGTATGAGGACAGGTGAAATGTTGAAAAAATAGGCCAAATCATTCTGTGTGTGTAGTCCAGTGGTTCTCAACTTTTTTTTTACCCATGGACCCCTTTTCCCTTCTCTTTTTTCCTGGTGGGCCCCTTCATAACTATTGGTCATAAGACAATAATTTATTTTTCACTAATATAAATTATGAGGTTTTAATAAACAAACAAATAGTATATAATTAAGCTTTATTTTCAAATAATTAATAATTTAATGTAAATGAAGTATTCTACAAAAACAATAATAATAATGATAATGATAATTAGTAATAATAATAATATTAAAAAATATAATGATATTAATTCTTTACCAGTATCTTGTATTACAATATTATAATGTTTCTTCTATGATCAAGTCGTTGGAAAATAGAGATCAGGCATTTGAATTCACTGTAGCATTTATGTACACGGGTTAAAGTTTTTTTATAAACAGTTAAAATGAAATATGTGATAAGAAAGAGACATAGGCATATTTATTCAATGAGATCCCTGAGGTTGATGCTGCTCTGCGAGTTTCTTTATGCCTGGTTCCATCGATGTGAATGATAGTCGAAGATCACCTCTTTTTCACAATGTCAAGTTTATGGCGAGCTTTTGATAAAAGTTGAGAAACACGACTAAATCCCGATTCGACAAGATAAGATGTTGGAAAAGCGATAACATAGATCTGTGCTCTATCCCAGAGCAAAGGGTACTTTGTAGCAACATCATTTGTCTTCCATACATCGTACTTTCCATCCTTGAATTTTGCACGCACAATTTCACCACTTTGTAATTCGATAAGAGGCTCTTGCAGAGATATGTCTATATCGGCCACATTAACTTCGAAAGGAATTGAAACCCAAGTCAGAAAACCATCATGAGTTGGTCACTAAACCGAATTTACATATCTTCATGCATATTTTCCATATATTCACCATATAATGCAAGATCTTCATCTTGCAAATCGCTGCTAACAGAGGCCAAACAAGGAAACTGTTCAAATGCACGACGCTTGATATTTTTATACAACTGTATATTTATGAATGATAGAGTAACTTCAAAAGGCATTACGTTATTTTGCAATTCACTAATGCATATATATATATATATATATATATATAAATATATATATATATATATATATATATATATATATATATATATATATATATATATATATATATATATATATATATATATATATATATATATATATATATATATATATATATCAATGTCATCATTAACCATAGCTTGTTCACTTTAGGACGAAGGCCTTAGACTTGTCCTTCCAATCTTGTCTTTATATGCCAGTCTATATCTGCCCATTTTCTTAGTTCGTTAATCCATCGTCTTCTCTTCCTTCTCTTTCGTTTGCAATCTTTAGGGACCCATTCTATTATTCTAAATATCCATCTATTAGCCGTCATTCTCATTATATGTCGTAAACATACATACACACACACACACACACATATATATATATATATATATATATATATATATACATATATATGTATGTATATATATTATATATGTATGTTTTATATATATGTATATATATTATATAATATATATTAATAGGGTCAATATATGGAAAATACTCCCTCAACCCCCCAAAAATTTTAACAAAAGGTTTCTCAACTGATTCTGGTACGTTTTAATGTATTTTTCAACATACTAAAAGTTTACCAAACTATGACCCCCGGAAAAGTTTTTTTTTTTTTTTTTTTTTTTTTTTTTTTTTTTTTTTTTTTAAGATGGCGTCCAAGATGGCTGCTGAAACCGTTGAACCATCATAACTCTATAACTATCAACTCAAATTTGATGATCTCCGTGTCTATTCCTACATTTTTTGGGGCAAGGAAGACATTAAGACAACTAGGGATATCATTGAGCTGTTAAATCATTATGAAATTGGATTCTAGACCTTCAGATGTTCACTATCACCTTATACACAAACACTTACAACAAGCAATAGTTAAAAGAATTTATTCTTAGAGGTATAATGATAGCAAAATAATTATGAGCGTCTTCTATAGGGTTGTTAACTTACAGTACTCATGTTTATATAATCTTCTAATTGTATCAAATCATACACTTATGAACTTGCTGGGGGCCATAGGAACTCTCATGGAAGGGACCGGCCTCAAAAACATACTTGAGACTGTTTATGGAGAAAATGCGGTGGTGCACATGTTAACAGGGAAAGCTGTCCAGAGGGCTTTGCGGGGCCACCTTCTTGTTGACAAGTGCCTACATAGCCAGCTTGTAATGGAAATGACCAAAGATGATCCTCAGATTCAGGGATTGCTGGATCAGGCAGAGGAATTGTACTCCTCCCTTTTTATTGGAGGGATAATGCTAGAAGATGCTGCTTGTTCTGAGGTTTTGATAAAACTTGAGGCATTAATAGAGAAGAAGAAATCTGAACTTGCTCAAACCTCAAAGACAAGCCAGTTGTGGCTGAATTATCAGCGTATGGTTGGCATAGCAAGAATGTCGATCAAGTCAGATCGTACTGGATCTTGGTTGAGGCATTTGCAGGTAGTGTCCAATTGCCTAACTGTCTTTGCTGCAGCTGGGCACTTCAATTATCTGCGATCTGCTCATTACTACCTGCAGCAAATAAGCAACCTGGAAAAAAAAACACTCATATGTTTTATCGAAAGTTCCTTGATGGTTTTCATGTTGTTCGAATGAGCAATCATTGCTGGACAGGACTAAATAGTGATCTTGTCATAGAACAAACATTGATGAGGCCTTTAAAGAGCACTGGTGGTCTAACCCATGGCAGTGGGATGACCGAGGAGATCCGTAATCTTTGGACCTTATCTGCACCTGTAACATCTGAGTACAACAGCGCAATGCAAGATTTTACCAACCTAACCTATACTACAAGTCCACAACTGAGGCACGCATCAAAAGAGATGCATCTGATCTTGAGAAAATTTAGACAAAAATTGCAGCCTGTTCACCATTCACATCTGATACTACTCTGAGAAACATTGTCAACGGAATAGTGGCTGGACCAGATGTGAATGTAAAAAACAAGATCACTGAAGATATGATTGTAAAGCCAGCATTTACTTACAAATTTAAGCGGAAAGACAGAGACCAAACCCTTGGAAATATCCCTGCTGTGAAGATTGCTCCTAATCGTACCATTGATCCTGCCCATCTGTTCCAGAGTTTCCTTGTCGTATCAAGATCAGATCTTTCCCTTGAAGAGGTTTTGACATATGAGCTAAGCCCATATCCTCCAGCCCTCTTTGAGACCAGGAACATTCTTCGAAAAGCAAATAAACCTCTGCTTGCTCAGGCAATTCGAGACCATGTTGCAGCCTTTTCAAGTGAGGCTGTGATTAACTCTAAACCTAAAACAGATTGTTATGTGCTTGAGGGAGGCTCATTGCTCCATCGTTTACCATGGAAGAAAGGCGACTCATATTATACAATAGCCGAGTCTTATGCAGACTTCACTGTGAGAAATTATGGACAAGCACCAGTGGTGTTCGATGGATATGGTGAAGGCCCCTCTATAAAAGACAACACACATCTGAGACGAGGAAAAAACCTGCACCCTATAATTAGTTTCACAGCAGAAACAGAGTTTTCAGGCAAAAAGGAGGACTTTCTATCTCGTGACAAAAATAAGACAGACATGATTTCTCTTATCAGCACAGCACTGACTAAA
>NC_090741.1:43072680-43075180 GCF_036898095.1 Palaemon carinicauda | reverse complement strand
TGCTGACGGTGAAGAACGTCATGGTAGATTTCATTACAAAAAAGTAACATTTTAGAGTCAATTGGGCGTGATGTAACTAAGATATTATTCATACTTTGTAACTTTAGATAATGAGGATACTACTACTACTACTACTACTACTACTACAACTACCACCACTACTACTACTACTACTACTAATAATAATAATAATAATAATAATTATCGATAATGAATTCAAAGATAGAGATATAGGAATAAAAAAGATATAAAGATAGAGAGAAGTAAAGAATGGAAATCATAATTACAGTACGCAGTTTTCACATGCTCCTCCCAAATGCTCTTCGCGTGACCCCTATCTCTCTTTGCTCCGGGGACCCTTGTTTTTGGAGTCTCACTGTCTCAAGGTTAGACTTCTATTAATAGATCTCAAAATGATGGGGGGGGGGGGGGGGGTGTTGTCGTAGAATGACAGAAAAAATGATCGATTCTAATTTAGAGAGTGAGTGAGATATGTTCATCTTGTTTTTTCATCTAATGTCATTCCCTGTCACTATAATTCTAAGCCACCGGTTTCCTGACCTCCGGATTCGACCTTGTGAGAGACAGCGAAGGGAAATTTTGGTCGCTCTTATAATGATTTTCATAACGGTTCTGGATTTCATGCTGAAGACTGTAAATATGCAGTATAGAAAAACTTTGTCTGGGATTCCAACTGGGGTTGGTAAGAAAAGAACTTCCATTGCTACAGTTTTATAGTTTGTTGAAATAGACTGATTTATTCGTATATGTATGTCTTTGTGTTCGTACATATATATGCATATATATATATGTATATATATATATACACACACACATATATATATATATATATATATATAATAATGTTAACTCCGAATATCCTTGATGATTGACTGATTTATTTAAAATTGCTTCATTAATTGTGATAGAGTAACATATGTTATTAGTTTAGTATATTAGTCATGAATTATGTTGAATATTATATAAACATTACGGAGATGCATGTATAGCCATAGAGACATTTTCTATCTAAAATTGTGATAGTGACGAGAAATGGGATGATCATAACAGGGATGATAATTAAAATAAGCCTAAAGATTATTAATCAATGCAAGCATCCATTCAAAGCATATCCCCTTATTTGGGAACAAAAAAAAAATTGGAAAGGAATAGCAAATAATTCAAGATCAATAGAAACATGAGAAATTAAATTATGGTGTAAGGAATTTCAAAGTACTGTTGTCATCAACATTATTTGACAAGCTAAAGCAGTAAATAGTTGGAAAGGCAGAATGCTAGAAGCATTAAGCCCTTAAAAAGGAAAGCATCAATAGAGCCCTAAGCCTTTAAAACAGAAAGTATCAGCACAGCCCTAAACTCTTAAAAAGAAAAGCATCAGTAAAGCCCTAAGCCTTTAAAACTGAAAGTATCAGAAAAACCCTAAGCCCTTAAAAAGGAAAGCATCAGAAAAGGGCCTAATCCCTTAAAAAGGAAAGCATCAGTAAAGCCCTAAGCCCTTAAAAAGGAAAGCATCAGTAAAGCCTGAAGCACTTAAAAAGGAAAACATCATTATAGCCATAACCCCTTGAGAAGGAAAGCATCAGTAAATCCCTAAGCCCTTAAAAAGGAAAGCATCAGTAAAGCCTTAAGCCCTTAAAATAGAAAGCATCAGTTAAGTCCTAAGCCAAAGGAAAGCGTCAGTAAAGCCCTAAGCCCTTAAAATAGAAAGCATCAGTAAAGCCCTAAGCCCTTAAAATAGAAAGCATCAGTTAAGTCCTAAGCCAAAGGAAAGCATCAGTAAAGCCCTAAACCCTTAAAAAGGAAAGCATCAGTAAAGTTAAGTAGGAAATGCACTAATATGACCCCAATTGGGAAAGCATTATTGGGACCCAGGTATGGCCAACAGTAATATGAGTCGGATAGGACTAATAGTGAAAGCATTAATGGAGCCACAATGGGAATGCACTACTAGGTCCCTAATGAAAAGAATTATTATTATTATTATTATTATTATTATTATTATTATTATTATTATTATTATTATTATTATTATTATTTGCTAAGCTACAACCCTTGTTGGAAAAGCTGGATGCTACAAGTCCAGGGGCTCCAACAGGGAAAATAGCCAAGTGAGGGAAGGAAACAAGAAAAAATAGAATTTTTAAGAATCGTAAAAAAATTAAAATAAATATCTCCTATAAAAACTAGTAAAGATTAGTATGAGTCAATAAGTAAAGCATGATTACCGCTGATTTTGTTAAGGAAGTAAAGCAAAGTCTCTGAAATTTTGATAGAAAAAATAATTATTGATCAGAAATTTCCTTGAGAAATATCATGAGCTTTCACAGCGTATATGACTGGAAAGGCCAATGAATTACTGAGAATGACATGGCTGTATGTTTCAGTCATTAATTTTACGTCCTTGATTCTGGCGTATGACATGTAAAAATAGTTATGTCAGATTAAAGAGGGTGACTGAAGGTACTCTCTCTCTCTCTCT
>NC_090741.1:43067680-43070180 GCF_036898095.1 Palaemon carinicauda | reverse complement strand
AGTCAGGGAAACTTACAAAGTGAATGAATAAATAGAACTAAATCCCTAACCCTGTTTCTCTGAACTAGGCATGCAGTTAATTCCAGTAGTCAGGCCTTCTACATCATGAGGCTCAATACTACACAGTACTCTAGAAGTTTTACTCCAGCTGTGATCAAGTTGTGGGATGATCTTCCTAATTGGGTAGTTGAATCAGTAGAACTTCAAAAGTTCAAACTTGCAGCAAATGTTTTTATGTTGAACAGGCGAACATAAATCTTTTTTTGTTTTTTAAGATATTTTATTTTAATTTTTCATTACTTCTTATATCGTTTATTTGTTTCCTTGTTTCCTATCCTCACTGGGCTATTTTTCCCTGTTGGAGCCCTTGGGCTTAAAGCATCTTGCTTCTCCAACTAAGGTTGCGGCTTAGCAAGTTATAGTAATAATAATAATAATAATAATAATAATAATAATAATGATAATAATAATTTTTTTTACCTAATCATATGAAAAACAAAATGAAATTTGCCTAGAATTACTCTTATTTTAGGCACGCAATTACCTCTGCATTTTTGCAATTATCTTTACTATTATGCTTTTTGTGATCTTACAGAGACATCCACTTATTCGGAAACTAATTCGAGTAAGCTATTTTTTTTTTTTTTTTTGTAACAGCATTCAATATTTTGGAATAACACATTTTTAAGAAAAGTTGAGTTTACAAGTGTAAGAGATTCCGGAAATTCGAAATCTTTGCATAGATTGAAATAAAAAGGAAATGCCACCAATTAGAAATTTAGAGCTTTAGTCAAAAGATATCAATTCCCTATAGAAAAAATAATATCTTCTCGAATTCATAAATGTAATGTTATTTCTCCAAAGTTATTACAGTAAAAAACATTATTTCATTTGAGAATGGATAGCCATTAATCTCAAAGGTAATATTATGGAATTTTTTGTTCAGTTTTGACTATGGTGAAAAGAAAATTTTAGTCTAAATTCCGCCCCCCACCCCCTCCCCAAAAAAATATTATATTCTTGTGCTGTTTGTAATTATATAAACATATTTAACAAAGAGATCATTTAATTCACTGTATAAAGAATCCCACTTAATTTGAAAAGAATATAACTTGTTGATATGAGATTTATATAAAAAAATCCCACTTAATTTGAAATAATATAACTTCTTGTTGATATGAGATTTATATAAAAAAATCCCACTTAATTTTAAAAGAATATAACTTGTTGATATGAGATTTATATAAAAAATCCCACATAATTTGAAAAGAATATAACTTCTTGCTGATATAATGTTTATAAAAAAAGTAAATCCACTTAAGCAAAAAATCCCCAAATCCAAAGGAAATCCCGTAGGACCAATCTGAGTACCTTGAGAGCCGCGCTCGTAGAATCCAAAGGAAGCCGACTGAGAGAATGATGGTTGAGGTAGCGCTGGCTTGCGGTTATATACCAGAGCTCAATGTCAACCGATGTGCTTGATTAGAGCCCGGTATGCGATAGCTACATGTACAAATCCTTGCCTTTTGGTATGATTATTGCTGTATCTGGATTACGTTCGAGTTCCTTCAGGGGTCCAGGGGGAAGAATATAAGACTTATTTTCCCCTAACTTATTTGCAAAGTCACTACCGCTTGCTTATTGGGGGTGGGGATGGGGGAATTGTTATTATTATTATTATTATTATTATTATTATTATTATTATTATTATTATTGTTGTTGTTGTTGTTGTTGTTGTTGTTATTAATTTTATTATTATTGTTATTATTATTATTAATTTTATTATTATTATTGTTAATATTATGAATTTTATTATTGTTGTTATTATTATTATTAATTTTGTTATTATTATTATTATTAATTTTATTATTATTATTATTATTATTATTATCATTATCATTATTATTATTAATTTTACTATTATTATTATTATTATTATTATTATTATTATTATTATTATTATTGTTATTATTATTATTATTATTATTATTATTACTATCACTTGCTGAGCTACAACCCTAGTTGGAAAAGCAGGATGCTATAAGCCCAGAAGTTCCAACAAGGAAACTAGCCCAATGAGGAAAGTAAACAAGGAAATAAGAAAAGTAATTAATAATTGAAATAAAACATTTTAAGAACAGTAACATTAAAATAAATATTTCATTAAAGAAACTATAAAAACTTTAACAAAACAAAAGTAAAATAGATAAGATAAAATTGATTTTATCCACCTCGTGTGTGGGAACATTACAACTCTACGTCTGGTAAAACTAGTGATTTCTAGGGAGGGAATAAGCAGTCATTTTTCCTGGGTGAAATGGCCCCTTTAGTCGCGAAACTAACGGGAAATGGCGTCACCGACGTGTAACAAAGGCTAGAAAATTGCAGTTTGTCGTTCGAACTAAACTGTTATGAAAAAGGGACCATCAAGGAAATTGCAAACACACGTTTTGAAATTACCCTTTTTGTGTGATGTCGAATTTTACCTTTGTATTGTGAT
>NC_090741.1:43052680-43057680 GCF_036898095.1 Palaemon carinicauda | reverse complement strand
GAAAAGCCCTTTCCATCGTTTTATACTTTCCATCAGCTATCCATAGACCTGTTTAATATTTTATCCTATCAATCTTTCATCAGTCCGGGCCACTTTTTATCACCATATATCTTCCGTGAAGAGGAATATCCCTATTTTACCACCTATTTTTATCTGTCAATATTTGAATATTTTTTTATGCGCCATCCATATTTTATTAACAGCTTTATTAATCTACATGTACTACATTTCATCCACGGAGAACACTATCTACCTATTTACACCATCTATATTTCAATAACAGTGTTTTCCTCATCTCGGATTCTCAAACCATCAGATTCTTTGAATATTTTTTTATGCGCCATCCATATTTTATTAACAGCTTTATTAATCTACATGTACTACATTTCATCCACGGAGAACACTATCTACCTATTTACACCATCTATATTTCAATAACAGTGTTTTCCTCATCTCGGATTCTCAAACCATCAGATTCTACGAACAACCTTTTCAATCTTCCTGTGTCATTGATCTTCTTTCAACCCTATCCTCTTTTCACCATTATTATTCATTAATAAACTTATCCATTTTTCTTATACGATCCATCATTCAATAGGAACCACATCCACATTTGCATACCATTATATTCCCGTATGTTTGTCATCCATTCATATCCTTATCCACTTTCGCATACTATCACTATTCTATCAGCAGTAAAATTCACAATTTTTACTTCAATATTCCATTAATAGACTTATATTTTTCTTATACCAATAGTTTTTCATTAATTTTTTTTTTAACCGTTTTACCTCCTATTTCACCAATAGCCTTGTCTACCTTTTCATTCTCCCTAACTAAACACCCTCCCTCCTTAAACCTATTTATGCAATCGTCTGCATTTTCAGGTATAGCAGTGTGCTGGGTTTAGAAAGGCGGAAGATATTTTATTGCTGGAGTTAATATAAAATGCATTTTCTAATCTTATTTTACTTTTTTCTTTATTTTTCTCTTATAAATTGTCAAATTGATTCGCAGTGGTGTATTGTTCATACAATTTATAGATTGTATATATATATATATATATATATATATATATATATATATACATTATATATATATGTATGTATAAATATACATATATATATGTATATATGTATATATATATATATATATATGTATATATATACATATATATATATATATATATATATATATATATATATATATATATATATATATATATATATATATATTCTTCTTCTTTGATTATACTAACTGACCATACTTGTTTTGGCTAATTTTTCATGTCCGGAAGCCTCTCCTGCCGCCAACCCTATCCGTTTACCCGGGCTTGGGACCGGCACCAAGTTGAGGCTGGCTTGACCCCCTCAGTGGCCGTGTTTTTAAAACTAGGATTTTATTAATCAGAGCTACATTGAACATATCAATTATCAATCATCATCACCTCCTACGCCTATTGACACAAAGGGCCTCGGTTAGATGGCTACTCAAAATTACGACAGCTGACGCGTGATGAGTATCAAATGTATCATAGCCACGGAAGGAAAAACGAAAAGACGTGATTAGAGTTACTGCTTTCGATTAAGGACATCAACAGACTCAACAATAAGAATACAATAACAACAATAATAAGAATAGGGAAGTGGGGAATACGGGAAAGGAAGAGTACCCCTGGATACAATCCAATTTATAGCTCAAAGGCAGGTACTCGGGATGGGAAAGATTAAGGAAATAGGGAGAAAGAGAAGTACAGGAAAAGAACAAAAGAGAGGGGCAGACCCTCTTGCGATATTAGGGAATTGGTATTATTGTGGATACGAGAATACATATACAAATACATCGTATTTATACAGAAGGGGATCGTATGTGTGTGTGTGTCATTTTGCCAATGGAGTCTTTGTTTTTTATCTTTTGCGATTCAATAGGCAAGAATATTATAACAGAAGTATTACCAGCTATTGCATTAGCATGTCAAAATAATTTGTATTTGTCACTGTCTTTGTTTCCATTTCTTAACATTCTTCAATCGCAAGTTTCTGCATTTATTTCAATACCTACCATCGTCTTTCCTCGCAATGATTATTGCATTATATCAACATTCTCCTAGTTTGCAATTCACTTCTTATGACTTTTACAAATCGCTATCATCTCCTTGTGCAATATTACAATTGTTATATCTAAGGGCAATACTGATGATTTTTTTTACGTATCATTGCCATGCAACAAGCGTCAATCACTCAGTTTCTCACAATATTATTCATGCACTGAACTCATTTTTTTTTTATATAAGCATTTTTTTTTTGTCGTCCATCTTATATCTGGACTTGGTTATCATCTTATATTATTATTATTATTATTATTATTATTATTATTATTATCATTATTATTATTATTATTATTATTATTAGAGTCCATAAGCCCTCAAAGGATGAGTTTCGAGATTATCCTGCAACATTTGTATAAGGGAATTGTCTCTGATATGCAGGAAATATCTGAAAATCAACTGGAAGTAGAAGTATTTGCACCAGAAATTGCCATAAGAGTTGCTTCAGGGAAATGGATACATAAAAAAAGGATCAGAAAAATTAGGAGACCAAACCAAAACTTAATCTAGATAAATTGCAAAATTGTATTGAATTTTATAAGATTTTATGGAATATTTGTACATTTTATGAACTTTGGTTTAATGAATACCGATTATAAACTGATTTAAATTCTTATTTCATGCCATTAATAACATGACAAGTAATGACCTAGAACAAGAAATGCCCCTGGAAACTGCGGAAATAGACGAGAAACCTCTGGCTCAAAAAAAAAGAAAAAAAGAAAAAAAAATAATAATAATAGAAAACAGTCATTAGCAATATTCTTTATCACCTTGTTTGTAGATTTGCAATCAAGTCACGAATCTTATACTGAGCAAATAACATGTGAGATAAGAATCAACTATTTGGTGTTGATTTCTGGAAAAGTTTTGAATGAGATAGTTACCGAGACCATGACTTTTATGGGGTTTGAATTAACTTGGGATTAGTCATGTGATTCGAGCCGTAGCTATCAAATGGGGGGGGGGGACTTCTAAGAGAAAAATGACAACTGACAAGACTTAAGAGTCTCTCTCTCTCTCTCTCTCTCTCTCTCTCTCTCTCTCTCTCTCTCTCTCTCTCTCTCTCGTTGTGTGCGTTTGGAATTCTAATCCTTGTAAATCCTGTCTAAAGATTTAAATGTCGCTCATGAAGGGCAGAGGCAAGGGACAGTGACATTGCCCTATCGAGCAGGACAAGGCCCTAGATACTGACCATACATACATATGATCAGCACCTAAGCCCCCTCTCCACCCAAGCTAGGACCAAGGAGGGCCAGGCAATGGCTGCTGATGACTCAGCATATAGACCTATAGGCTTTCTAATCCTTGTAAATCCTGTTTAAATGTTTAAAGGTGGCGCATGAATGGCAGAGGCAAGGGACAGTGATATTGCCCTATCGAGCAGGACAAGGCACTACATACTAACCATATATACAGATGCTCCGCGCCCGAGCCCCCCCTCTCCACCCAAGCTAGGACCAAGGAGGGCTAGGCAATGGCTGCATATAGACCTATATGCTCCCCCAAACCCACCTTCCTTAGCTCACAAAGATGGTGAGGTTGTAGCGACCAAAGGAACTAACGAATTTCAGTTAGAAAAAAGAATTTTGCCTTTACAACAGTAAATGTGTCTACTTTTTTCTATTGGTCTGTCTGTAATCACTATTTCCAGATGGATTTCAAAGCACAAAATTCAAGATTGAAGTAATGGGAACCTTATGAAGTTGAACAACTTGGCGAGAGAAAAACCAGATGAGACAAATGAATGGTAGAAAGGTTAAAAGAATCCCCCTCATCTACAGTGGCTCTTAAATCATATAATTTTTTTTTTTTTACAAAATTTAGCATTGGAAAAAAAAAAACATTAATAGTGTGAAGCGTCCCTTAGAGAAGTAAAATTTGTATTCAAATTTTTGTGTCGTCAGTTTTACACTTAAAAAAAAATCGTAGTTTTAATCGGAAATTCTCCGTTAAAAATACCGTTCTTCGCCGTATTCCGGTAAAAAAACGGGCGACCGTAACTTAACCCTACTTTTTTATTATCTTTTACGGGTTGGTAACTGTAACATCTCTCCAATATATCCGTTTTTAAAACGATAAATGCGTGGCAATATTTATTCCAGGAGTTTTACCGTTTTTATACGGCCAATTTTTAACAGTGCATTTTACGTCAATTATATGAACAAACAAAGACTTCCTTAACAATATAAACAGTCAAATTCATTGCGTTATTTTCATCTTGTAGGATTGTAGGACTCCATTAGGAGTGTTCCTGAGAGCAATCCCGCCAGGTCACCTTTTCCTACGTCAATTTCTTGGAAATCGGACATTTTCTGATAGCAAGAATATTTAAACGTTTCTGTACATCCACTATTAAGCTTTGGAATTATTTCCCAGCTTACGTTTTTTGTAACATTAATAACAAACTACCTCCCTCGCAAAGGCAGTAAGGCTAGTAACTCAGTGTGTTTTAAGGTGCCACCCTTTTTCTGGACTGGTACAGTGGTAACGTGTTTGCCTCGCATTCACGTGGCAAGAGATCGATCCTCGCCCAGGGCCGTGAGTTTAAGCTGTTTACTGGGGAGGCTACTGCTGTGGTAGGGCACCACAGTGGAGGGTTGGGCTTGCCCGGCTGACGTTCTGGTGGGCATCTATTCTGATGGAACTGGAACTGAAACCAGACACCTTTAACCTTTATTAAAAAGGTTTCAAGTTGACTATCTTTGGCCTTGCTTAAAAAAAATGAACAATCAGGAGAATAACAGCAACTAGAGAGAGAGAGAGAGAGAGAGAGAGAGAGAGAGAGAGAGAGAGAGGTGAGGGGGAAGGGGGGAGGAGTACGAAGGCGAGTCTATTTTGTGTCGTTTATTTTCAGGATTAAATTGCAATAAATATAATTCTTTGAGACGGA
>NC_090741.1:43039279-43041779 GCF_036898095.1 Palaemon carinicauda | reverse complement strand
CTCTTAGGGAAAGACTACTTTTTAATTTTAGATTTATGTTGTGAAAAATAATGAAAGTAGGAACTTGTTTGTATGGCCCTTCGATAATCTTACGTTCTGGAACATTGACTTTTTCATAACGATACTCTCAAATAGTAATTTTACATTATTCTTAATTTGATAATATGTAGTAAGACATTCTTTACTATCAAAGCCAAAAATGAATTGAAAACCAGTTGTTACCCCGAATATTTGCATATATATATATATATATATATATATATATATATATATATATATATATATATATATATATATATGATCTGTGACTTATTTTAATTAGATGGAATTTTTTACCCCCATTATTGAAAACTGTAAATCTATTCATCATCCATTTTTAATCTGATGAAATTTATATATTTTTCACCATTGAATTATTTGAATAGGAAGATAAATTTTTTGAAAAGCTGATGCCATGAAATATCCGGCTTAGTTTCTGGATGCTTTATAATTTTATATATATATATATATATATATATATATATATATATATATATACATACATACATAGATATATATATGAAGATATATGTATATATATGTATATATATAAATATATATATATATATATATATATATATATATATATTTGTATTTATATTTATATATATGTATATATATATATATATATATATATATATATATATATATATATATATATATATATATATACATATAAATATTCCTTGGTGTATGTATATGCTTTCTTTACAAACGTTCATTTATCACTGAGTCAGACCAGGTGGCTAGTTTGTTTGTATAAAAGCTTAATTCTTTGTTTATATTTGACAAATCGGTATTGTGTGTGTGTAAATTTAGCAACGCATCATTTTTTAACAATTGCTTTTCAATGGATTCTTACCTTTTTGATTTTTCAATATATTTGAAATTCGTGATTTAGTGTATTGAAATTGTTCAAAACTGAACTGGGCTCGGAATAAAGGAGTGAGGAAAAGACGATTTCAAAGTTTTTTTTTTTTTGCTACTTTTTTATCATGAAGATTTTAGTAAAAATCTTGTAAATTATGAAGGAATCTAGAATTTATGGGACGGGTTCTTTGTATTGTCTTGTATTTCAATAGTGCTGGTGAATATTAGCCTATTCCACTTGCTTGGGTTAGAGTTCTCTTGCTTGAGGGCACACTCTGGCACACTATTGTATCTTATTTCTCTTCCTCTTGTTTTGTTAAAGTTTTTAAAGTTTATATAGGAGATATTTCTTTTAATGTTGTTACTCTTCTTCAAATATTTTATTTTTCCTCGTTTCCTTACATCACTGGGCTATTTTCCGTTGGAGCCCCTGGGCTTATAGCATCCTGCTTTTCCAACTAGGCTTGTAGCTTATCAAATAATAATGATAATAATAATAATAATAATAATAATAATAATAATAATACCTTTTTAGAACACTTCCCTTATTGTCTAGGATTGTGTTAGGACAGAATAAGAAAAACAATGATTATATTAGCAACTTTATTTATCCTTCCTTACAAAAGTGTCAAGAACAACATTCTGATTCCCTAGAATTGGGCACGGGATGAACCGTAATGTAGATTCTCACTGATTTAAAAAAAAAAAAAAAAAAAAAAAAAATGTTTTAGCATTACAACTTAATTGAAAGAATCTTATCAAAAGGTCTTCATCGGCCTTACATCCTTTATTGAAGGCCAAGAAGACCTTGACGTCATCGTGTGCCCAGTTATAGCGAATAGAGAGTTTCGACGGAGTTGCACTTGATGTTAGCAGAGCAAACAGTGAACATCACCTAATTTTCAGAGGAATTTTAGGTTAAAGATTTCAAATCTGATTCTCTTTATAAATCGTCATTAGATATGCACAGATGTTTTATTTATATAAAATGTGCTTTTAATTATATTACTGAAACCTGATAGATAAAATATCTCTAATCATCTTGGTATTTGTCAAAAACTAAGTTTGCAAATTAAACGAGTAGCTATGTTTACATTCGTAACGTCATGGCTGCTCCGTCACGTGTGTTCGTTTGCCTGCTCAGGGCATCAGCGCAAAACCGTCGATTTAAAGGCTTTGATAAATGACTTCAGAACATGCACGTGCTTTTATATTCATTTCATTAATATAAATCAGAATATTTATAGTTTCTTCTCTTAAGTTTGCGTCGTGGCACATAAGCTTTGAAAGGGACTGAAAAGATATTAAGAAGGGTTTCGAACGTTTCCCAGATGGCGATGGCTATGCGGAGGTGAAAGGGAACAAGACAGAAGTGAATGTGATAGAGGAAGTAGTTGATGGGTACTTGAACGAAAGGGAAATGCCATTAGTGATAGATAACTCGGAGTTGTATTTACAGATTGTTAAGGATGTTGGCAGGTGTCCAGGAAGAAAAATGTTGGAAATACATGTTCGCATGGAAAATGATAATGACAGGTGTTCTTACGGAACTGATGATTATAATAGATACTTAGAAGGAAAATGGTAGCAG
>NC_090741.1:43029279-43034279 GCF_036898095.1 Palaemon carinicauda | reverse complement strand
ACAGAAACCTCTTAAAAGTGAGAAAATATAAGTCATAAGTATTTACAAGAAGTATTCTTCAAAGCATACTTATTTAAGTAGGCAGGGCAAGTGCAAAACCTTATCATACGTAAATAGCCTTCCAAAAGATTCCTTAAAAGCTAAGCTATGTACAAGCATAGAATTGATAAAGTTCAAATGAACATTTAACTCGAATGTTAGAAAAATATCTTTGATTTTCAAAATACAATTTTCGTGTTCTTTAGCTTATTTTGCAATATACTCCATCTTCCAAGTTTGAGGACATTAAAGAAATATTAAAAACAAAAGCAGTAGCAGTAACAAGCGAAAGGAGCATTTTAACTAGCATCTAAAATATGATTTTCATCCACCTAAGTGGAAAAAAATATAAAAAGAATCAGGTTACAAAAATTAACAGATTTTCTTTTAGGTTAGACTCTTAAGCAATTGGTTTTCTCTTTTTGTATCCCCGTGAAACGAAGTTACAGAATTGGTTAAATTAACCGTTATAGATTGTGATTAATAAACTGTAGTTCTTCATCAGCACTCCTTGTACTGCGGTGCCTCCTCTTGATGTATAGGCGAGAGTGTTTGGGCCGCCGCAAAGGCCGCCATATTGGTCGCCATATTGGATTGACCGGGGAATCCCCCGTAGGCTGCACGGAACATGACCTCTGGGCTGTTGTAGAACTGGTTCTTGGGCTGAGGGAGGAATATGCGATTTCAAAATAATACCTCTACTGAGGAGGGAGAGATAATATATCATCAATACCATCATGTTTATATACACCTATCTTAGAATGGCTGCTTGAAAAAGAGGAACGTTTTAAACTACCAATAAAGTTGACCTGAGATAATGTGTTATGTAGATTTGGAGCTAGCAAAATTTGTCGACTATATATTAGATAATCGTGCCTCATCTTAGGGAAAATCTATGTGAGATCTCTATCTGACTGCTAATGCAAAGACGTGACTGAAATCTAGTTAAATTTCAGTCTTAATACAACCGAGGGCGAAATAACGTATCTTTTCTACCATGCTGTTTATTCAAGAAAACATATCTTGGTATAATTTCGCCTTAGTGGAAGAATAAAAGATTTATCTCTACATAATTGTCATTGACCGTAACTTTCAAATGTGATTAAAATTTGGTCTGACTATAACCTCGCTGTTTTTATATTTTAGAGATTCTTTGCGTAAGTTCGAAGATTGGTAATTCATTCCTTTATAAGATATTGGTACAAAGGTCACATTTTAACCTGTGCGAAGTCTAACTTAATTAGGAAAGGCTTAGTTTAGCTTGTAATGTTACCCCCTTTCTGGCTGTTTATATACTGGCAGTATTCTAAACTGGCTAAAAACATGTAATTATATCTTTTATGAATTTAATCAGTACACCAGCTTAGTACAAAATAATGGCTCATTCCTAATAATTTTCACAAAAGCAGCACTTGCAGTTGGCTAAAATCAAAATGAAGTAAGGTTGAGTATGTTAAAGTAAAATTGTTATTATATTTTAATTATGGTGAATATTATAACAAGCTTACTGATGTATAAGAAATAATCTACTTTACTAACATGATAAACAGATATGTATCTCATTACAAAAAATTGTCTTTTATTCCAGCCGTGGGGAAACTGATAAACATAACTCTTAATTAAATGTTATTCGTGTCAAAACTGACAATGCTAATGGAAGAGACCTTCTCACTTGCATTTATATACTAAAGGTGATAAGCATAAACTTTTCTGGTGTGGCAAATTGAATTACTTTTCTCTATAATAGAAATTTCAAAACAAATAAGCTATTTCGTGCACACTTACCTTCCAGTGAAGTACTGTACAATTTCAACTGGTTCATATTAAGACTTATGAAGGAAGTCCAGTTTTATAATAAAAGATCATTTTTTTCGCCCATTTTCTGAAAGGTTTTATTAGCCAAAGCATAAAGAACATGTCATAAAGAATAAAAAAGAAAAAAAAAGAGAAGATACATTTTACAAAATCTAAGTGAGTGCTTATGTACAATTGCATGAGTCCTACAGAAATCTCTTCCAGATTTAAATCTGATTGTTGAAGAATATGTATATAGTCTACAGGAGGTTGTCGTAATGTTCCCTGTACATAAAGTTTCGAATACAATTATTGTAGAACATGAATCATAGCTTACAGGAAGATATTGCAATGTTTCTTGTATGTAGAGAATACAAAGATGTAAAAACTGACTTCTAAAATACAGAATCTAATAATGTTTTCTGATAGTTTATTACACTATTCAGAAATATATGACTTGAAGTTGTGATGATAACCTTCACATCTAAAATATACAACGATGTGAAGCCTGAATCATAGCCTACAGAAAGAGGTAGCAAGTCTCCCTGTATAGAGTCTACAGGAATATATAAAAAAAACTGGCTCATAGCTTACAAAAAAAGGGGGTAATAATGCATACTAAATATATAATAAAAATGGATATAGAAATGGATTGTAGCTCGCAGGAGAGAACATTATTCCTTCCTATACATGGATTATACAGGAATGTGATGGTAGAATCATAATGTAGAAAAATACTGATAATTTGATGTATTTGGGAATGGCTGGTAAAGTACTTTAGGTTAGTGAAGCGAGATGCCTTCTTACTTTTTGTGACACCTTTCCTGCCCAGTGTAAGTTAACATAAGTAGCAAAGTCAGTTACAGAATTGTGGCTGACTGTGACTCATGATCTGTTAATGATAGTATACTCCCTTTTTTCTTTATACATATATATATATATATATATATATATATATATATATATATATATATATATATATATATATATATATATATACTGTATATATATATACACATGCGCAGTAAAACAAAAGAAGAAATGAAAGTACCGAGTGAATCCTGACTAGTTTCGTCTCTTGTGACATCGTCAAGAGTCCTCTTGAAGATGTCGTAGGAACGAAACTAGTCCGGATTCACTAAATATTTTCCCTTTTTCTTGTTGGTTACTGCATCTCAGCATCATATGTTCCTGTGAGTTTTACGCCCACACCCACACCTATATACAGTATATATATATATATATATATATATATATATATATATATATATATATATAAATATATATATATATATATATATATATATATATACATATACATATATATATATATATATATATATATATATATATATATATATATATATATATATATATATATATATATATATATAGTCTGCCATAACAGTCAATCATCCCATCAGTCCTTCATTCTGGAGACGTTCAATTTCAACATATGATAAGTGTTTATCTTCTTATGTAAAATTTGATTCCAACTATAGAAGACAATTTCTTGAAATTGAACACTAGTTTCATTGTAGGATTTAATCAATTTATCTTGGGATATATTGCAATGCTTCTAGGATATGAATGTAAAAACTCAAAGGCTTGTAAGTTGCCTTTATGTAATTGGCATATGTAATTAGCCTTACTGGCTAAATTTCCTTGCTACCTAGGGTTCAAACACTGAGCATGGAAGGCTAGTTTGTTAACATAGAGTTCCTCTCAGAATTTAGACAATTATAATGCAAACCTTATGGTCAGACATGATAAACAAAATCTACAAACGTCCTAAGAAAATGATGGCTAACGTATAAGGCACATTATAAGCATGATAATTTCAAGAAACTTTAAAAGGATCCTAAACTATTTTCTAATAGAACAAGAGAACTCTTCAAGTTTATAATCCTAATAAAGGACCAATAGGATAAATCACATGGCGTTGGCCGGCCGAGAGTCCTGCAGCTGCTGGGCGGTTTGTTTATAAGAAGGTTTTTGTATTGTTTCTCATTTTTGATGCAGGTGGGATATCATGTCTCATATTCGCGTGCTCTTTTTGCTGTGGGTTCCTCCTTTAAGGACAGTAGGATTATGACGGTCGCTGGGGAAACGGGACATAGGTTTCTATGGATTAGGTCAGTGTGGTTAAGTGGAACGGGCACAGGGTTTTTTTTTCATGGAGAGAAAAAAGAAAGAAAAAGCGGCAAATGTTAGTAGCGATCTTGGGGAAATATTCTACAGATGTGCATTGTGATTTTACGAGATTTGGTCCCAGTGGAAAGTTTGGACGTTATTGCTAATATTTATTTTGATCACCCAAATCGGTAAACTATTAGTGGATGTATAGGGACTGATTCATGTGACATTAAAAAAAATGTATTGATAAAATACATTTATGAAGGAGTTAAATATGTATTAACTTTCCCTGTGACCATATCTTTTAAACATAGTGTTAAATTCACTGCTACAAACGATGTTTTATGTGGAAAATGAAGGTGTTTATATATATATATATATATATATATATATATATATATATATATATACATATATATACATATATATATATGTATATGTATATATATATATATATATATATATATATATATATATATATATATATATATATAAACATAAAGTTATTTATCCTAACAGGGGTGGCCCTAGAGAAAGCCCTACAGTCACTGCCACATTCATTCATCAACCCCTAAATCATTGATAAACCCCTTGTGTGATAAAACATCCACAACACGAGTCTCTTATTAGCATTGCTTCAAACTTCCTTTACACAATACGCCATTTACCCTTATTTTATACATACTTTTACTCTTTGTGGATAAGGAGAATCTTTCACGCCTCTATCCCCACATTATTAACCCTTTCACTCTTATATGTCCCAGTACTTTTGAATCAGACACTTTTCCCTGATCCATTGATATCACTTCATTCCATATAAGGAAATATGCTCAAAATACTATAATCCATAATTTCAACTGTGCTTATATTTTTACCACCTCTGTGTATCTATATATTTATTATTTCATTACTTCTTCTTACATCACGTATGCTACACAAACAGCCCACCTCAACAGTCTAAACCATTCATATTCAAATGCCACACTTCACTTCTACAAAAGGAAGGAGCCTTAACAGACCCTTCATACAGT